>NC_047119.1:41742263-42042263 GCF_902500255.1 Thalassophryne amazonica | reverse complement strand
TCTCTGCAAGCGATCGTTAAACTGCAGCAGATTCAACAGCTTCTATTTCCACCTTCAGTAACTCCTGAAAATGGTTCCAGAATTTTTTCCCCCCTTAACCAAATTCCTCAGAGAACAAATAAAAATGTAAAAATAAGAATAAAGAGTCAAGAAATGATTTGAAATTGTTTTTTCAGCTCTACACATTTGAAAAGAAAATTCACATCAATAAAACATTTGTTACATTTTTTTTTATGAGCAAATGTCCAAAAACTACATAAAAAGTATAAAAGTTTAACATGTTTGGTAAAGCAACACCAATCACATGTATTGATCCACAACAACCCCTGAAGTTAAATGTAAAAACTGAAGCAATAATTATTATTATTTTTTTTTTTATTTTAGAAGATTTGATTTGGAATTAAATGTAGCAGGTTACAATCAACATGCTGTATAAATGCTGAAGATTCTTTTTCCATTATACAAGTATTTGAAGCAGAAAACATGTTTCGATGTTGTGTGTTGTGATATTAAATTACCACGTGTGTTACTGTAATGGACTGTCTGATTCACAAACAGTGGTTGAGACGGAGTTAAAAATTTCATAGGCTGAATGTCAGCGGACCGAATCTACAGCCAGATAATATATTTCATTCCACAGCCTCGCACATGCCTGATGGCAGAGTCAAGCTGAGGTTCAACATCTCAATTAAAAAGTCTGTGTTCCACTCTACCATGAAGCCGTGACTAAAGAAGCAACAGATAAAAGTGCACAGTCTCTCTTCAATCGCACCCACTGTAACTGTAACTGCTTCAGAGTTGTCTGGGTTTGTTTTGTTTTGATGGCTTCCCTCACTCATCAGATCAGAGATATTGTTGTGTCAATTCCCTGACTTCTGCTTTTCACAGTCTTTTGTCTTTGCCAGCAGTTCTCACACATTCCAAGTTTATTGGAATGTGTGAGAACTGTGATAAACTTGGAATGTGTTCCACGTTTATCACATTTATACAACAATCAACTGAACCCTTGGAAAAAAAAAATAATTTCACGATGATGATTTTTAAACCAAACAGGCTGCAGAAGTGATGATTTGCATTTGGAAAGTATTCACACTGCTTCACTTTTTCAACATTTTACGTTACAGCCATATTCCTAAATGGCGTAAATTACCCCCCCCCCACACACACACACACCCAAAAAAAAAAATTCTACTCGCAATACATGACAACTTGAAAAAAGTTTTTTGAAATTTTAGCTAATTTATTAAAAACAAAAAACTAAGAAATCACATGTACGTAAGTATTCACACCCTTTGCTCAATACTTTGTTGATGTATCGTTGGCAGCAATTATAGCCTCATGTCTTCTTGAATATGATGCCACAAGCTTGGTGCACCTATCTCTGGACATTTTTTGTAGCACCTCTCAAACTTCATCAGGTTGGATGGGCGGCATCAGTGCACAGCCATTTTCAGACCTCTCCATGATGTTCAATCAGATTCAGGTCTGGGTGACATTTACAGAGTTGTCCTGAAGCCACTCCTTTGATATCTTGGCTGTATGTTTAGGGTCATTGTCCTGCTGAAAGATGAACCATCGCCCCAGTCTGAGGTCAAGAGCGCTCTGGAGCAGGTTTTCATCCAGGATGTCTCTGTATATTGCTGCATTCATTTTTCTGAATTTTGGTTTGACAGTCCTTCAGGTGCCTTTTACTAATGGTCCCTTCACACACAACACAAAAGACGCAGAAACCAGAAGAAAATTCGCGAACCAAACACGAAATGGGGAACCACGAAACATTCCTGTTGTGAGGGACGCACAGTCACACAAGCGTGCGACACACCGGCAACGGTTTCGTGCATGCTCATGCATGTGCACGAACACAGTGCGAGCAGCTGAAATGTGTTGCACCACATCGTGCCACTGATGTGGAAAAAAAAAGAAAAGAAAAAAACAAAAAACAGCTGGAACATGTTGCACTACACTGCGCGTTGCTGTAAATAAAAATAAAAAAATATATGCCACCTGCGGGATTTGAACGTGCAATTTACAAAAGCTCTGATTAACAGATGGAAACTTTACCACTGCGTTACAATGGCTGTCTGTAATAGGAGCATAAAATGCCGAAAATCAACAAGGAGATAAACGTATTTTAAAAAAAGAGAGAAATTAGATGATGTAGACGAAGAGGAAGTCTTTAATTTTCACCGTAATAACTGACAAAAAGGCATTTGTTACAGTGTAATTTTGTCTGTGTTGTAATGCAACACCTTGTGTGCACAGTCACATCCAACTGTCAGTCAGTCTGCGGTCAGCTGACATGCACTAGTGTCCACAGCAAAGCGATCACACAAGAATGAGTTCACGCCTTTGTTACCCACATTTATTGGATTTAATTCCCACTCTTTTTGTCTGCCATGTAAACTGTAATTTACGTGGTGGAAGTGAAATCAGCCGGTCGCCGGCCGGGCTTCACACCGTGCCGCGCGCCCGGACGCTGGCCAGACCTCATGAGGTCATGAGTGCCCTCCCACACATGTACACTGCGTGTTCTCCAGCTGAGGTTCAGGACACAGTGATCAGCTGGTCCAGCACCGGACTCCGGGACTTTCAGCCACAGCTAACCATGTTGGATGCCTGGGGTGTGTGTGTGTGTGTGTGTGTGTGTGTGTGTAGGGGGGGTTGGCACAGTCACACCCGTCTGTGTTGCTATGTTACGCCACTTTCGTGTGGCACTTAGACATTTTTCACAGACAGGTCGAATGTGATCACCTGCTCTCCACTATCGTACCAGGTGCGCAAATAGCTACGCCTTTTCTAAGTGTGCAGCAAGCGGTGTTAGATGTTCGTGTGTGACATCTGGAATTTGGCTGACACCTGCCAAGAGGTTGACAGAATGAGCACGCGCAGGGCATTTGCTGTCTTCTGGTCGCTTGTGTACGCGAATGTTGTGGTGACAGATGTACGAGGCGTTTGAGGCCACTCCGATTTTTCACGAATGGCATGCAATTCCTCCTTCATGCGCTAGTCGGCTTCAATCATGTTATGTGTGAAGGGGCCCTAAGGAGTGGCTTCCATCTGGCCACTCTACCATACAGGCGTAGGTGTATTGCTGCAAAGATGGTTGTCCTTCTGGAAGGTTCTCCTCTCTCCACAGAGGAATACTGGAGCTCTGACAGTGACCATCAGGTTCTTGGTCACCTCCCTGACTAAGGCCCATCTCCCTTATCGGTCAGTTTAGACGGGCGGCCAGCTCTAGGAAGAGTCCTAGTGGATCTGAACTTCTTCCATTTATGGATGATGGAGGCCACTGTGCACATTAGGACCTTCAAAGCAGCAGAAATGTTTCTGTACCCTTCCCCAGGTTTGTGCCTTGAGACAATCCTGTCTCAGAGGTCTGCAGACAATTCCTTTGACTTCTTGCTTGGTTTGTGCTCTGACATGCACTGTCAACTGTGGGACTTTATATGTAGACAGGTGCGCCTTTCAAAATCATGTCCAATCAACTGTATCTTAGGTGGACTTCAATTAAGTTGTAGAAACATCTCAAGGATGATCAGTGGAAACAGAATGCGCCCGACCTCAATTTCGAGCTTCATCGCAAAGGCTGCGAGTACTTATGTACATTTGGTTTCTTAGTTTGTTTTATATATATATATATATATATATATATATATATATATATATATATATACACATACATACATACATACACTCACACACACACACACTTGCAAGAATCTCACAAAAAAAGAACTGTTTCACACAGGGTATTGTGTGTAGAATTTTGAGGAACAAAATTATTTTCATCCATTTTAGAATAAAGCTGTAACATAAGAAATATGTGGGGAAAAGTACAGCGCTGTGAATACATTCTGGGTGCACTACAAATCACTATTTTACCTTTTGTATTTTTTGTTTATATCAGAACACATTATGTTGAGATTAGCAAAATGCATAAACATAAAAGTCCATAGATGCATTATTTTATTTTTTTACGTGCTGGTCGTCGGTAGGAGATTGTAGGATGCAAATTTTATCCTCGATCAGCTGTCGTAGTTCGTCGAGTGCATCAGGAAAGCCCTCGATGTTTCTCTGAGTCTCTGAAACCTGAAAATAAAACAGTTCACAGGTTTTAATGACTGCTAGATTGGCTGGCTGATGATATTAGCCCATTATGAGCCTTTGACAAATATATCGGTATTATCTGTTATTTTAGGCGATTGGAAAATTTTTAGTTTACCAAATAAAATAATGCAGATAAACACTGTCTGTTGGAAGTGGAGTCATTACATAGTTTTCCCAGCAGAAGGTGCTCTGACAGCTTTGCTGTCATGCATGGCTGGGACCCCCATCACTGCTCAGTCCCCTTAGCTACAAGAGACAGCAGCAAAGCGACCAGCTGCCATTCATTGTTAGAGCGGGCATTTTTCAGCAACAACAAGCAAGTTGTCACTATGGTGCCAGCTAGATGGGGCCAAACTTGAGAGGTCCATTTTATGCAAATGTTGAGTGATGCAACATGGTGACTGCCAATCCAAGTGAAGGCATTATGACATATGTACGTTGGTTGCAAGTTGTTGTTATTCACAATGAAGTTCATGTTTAAATGAATAAAACATCAAGCCTCAATTAAATTTCTTGTTTTAAGGGTTTGTTTATGAAATGTGGAGAATCACTGACATTTTTTCATGTATATAAACGGCAGATATCAGTATCACAGTTTTTTTTCCAACTCTCCAATATCAGTATTAGTCCCCAGAAATCCATATTAATTGGGCTCTAGTTTTAATCACAATGATGCTTCCTTCTGGTGAAATTTAACCAACAGCATGTTTTTGTGAAGAAAACAATAGACATGTCTCAAGTGCTTAGATTTGGAGAGTAAGGATGAACTGCACCATCACTAAAGGATGAATCAGTCGAGAGCAGAGAGCAGCTAAAAACCCAGAAACCATGACCGCATTCAACGGAGTGGAGTGAGGAGAAACTCAAATCCCAGTTTTGTGTCTTCTTCGTGTTTCACTCTACCATTGACAAAAAAAAAGTATCCACAATCTCTCCAATCACAGCCACTGAAGTTTGTGACTCCTTCCGAGATGTCAGAATGTCAGTAAAAGAATAAGATGAGAGTGACTGAAGTGGAAAATCTGAATGAACGAGAGTGAGGAGGAAGTTCAAGAGTGGACTGTATGAGGAGCTCAATTAGACACGCTGAACCCACGTAAATGTGGGCAAAGATGACGACAAAGATGAAAAATACTGGTGCCTGCCCCTTAGCCTCCATGGCAGTGAAATCCCTGGTTGTAGAATTTCCTGTGGAGATAGTGAGACCTTTATGCTGATATAACATTGGATAAGTTGGTTTTAATGCATAAAAACATCTCAAAATACTACATTCACAGACCTTACATAATACAACGGTATTTACATGTTGGCATTTTAAAAATTAAATTTAAAAATGTAAAATTTCGCGTGTGCTCTTGACCATTTTTTAATACAGCCAACATGTTGACTCGATGCAGCCTGCCTGTATGTTTGGTGGACCTAGGCCTCTCCATTCCAGAGCAATTGCTCTGAAAATCTAATGGTTAAACTGCCCACCCACTCAACCGGCGGGGCAACAACCATAGAAAGGTACAATAAATTAAACCAGACTGCCAAGAAAAACAAGACAGATGGTGATGTGAGGTCTCACAGTGAGTTTTCTACATTTGATTGCTCAAAACTCAGTTTTAAAGTTTACTTTGGATCAAGTTTTTTTTTTCTTTCAGAACAATCAGACAATAGATTCTGCTCAAGGAAGCATGATTCCAGTAACTAAGTGCAAAAAACCCCACTATAAATACAAAAAGTTGGACAAATGCCAGTGAATTCCCCCTGTTGTGAGAACTTTCCAACATTTTCACATTGATTTCAGCAGATAAGTGTCAAAGCTGCGTTAGAAGCCAGCTGTGTCACTGGTCTGCCCACTAAACAGACTGACTGATGGAGGTTTTTCACCCACCGCTGTTTGAGAATTATCACACAGATCCACTGTGATGTTCATGTGCACGCTTTTATCCAAAAGGACAAATACAAACTTCCTACATATACATTAAAAACAAAACAAAACAAAAAAGCTACAGATGGATAGGCGGCAATTAATTCCTTATTTGCCATATGAGTGGAAACACGAGTGGGCCGAGTGGTCACAGCACAACGAGTGTGTGTCTGATTACAAGTCCATTGTGTTCTAATCCCTTTGAGAATGGAGATGCACAACAACACAAACCAACACAACTTTCACTCTTTCACTCAAGTGGTGTCACACTCACCAAAATATAATTTATTAATAATCAAATCACTTGTAAAATTGACAATAATCCTCATCTCCACAAAAATAAAGATCTTATTGTATGTGACAAATAAATTGTTGCCTCACCGTATCACGTTCTCATTAGTTAAAATTCTTATTTTAGCGCACACGAAAATAGCAAATTTTATTTGGGAATTTACAGATCTGCAGCACGGCACTATAAAATAATGGCTTTATGAAGCTTTCATTCAGCTGGTCTTGTTTAACTGGACATGCCACAGAGGATCCGCTTTGGATGTGCATTTGAGCTGCAACAAACAATTACTGTCATTAACGAATATAGAAAAAAACAAAACAAAAAACGACTGATTAAGTGATGAATTGTTTCATCTAGAGAATCGTGAAAAATGTCAATCAATGTTTTCCAGAATCCAAGAAGACTCCTTGTCCACAACTTAGAGACAATCCGTTTGCTGCCATCTACGTCTGCTGTGGCAACAACAAGCAAAACAGGAGAAGCAGAAAGTACTTACTTAGTTAAAAGAAACAAAAAGTTAAAGAAACTAGTCAAATAAACCAAAGAATTTACATTTAAGAAGCTGAAATTAGGGAATTTAGATGGTTGTTTTTACTATTACTATTCAAAATGATGAATCAATCATCATCACAGTTTTTAACTAATATAATAGTTTGTTGACTGACTAATCGTTGCTTCACCAATCTGCATATTGATGTGGGGCAAGTTTTAAGACGGCTCACAATCCTGACATAACTCCAGATGTTCCAGGAGAAAGAACCTAACGTGAATGTTCTTGAAGGTCAGAAGAAACAGAAGCTTCAGCAGGAAACACACATAGAAAGGAATTGGACATTGGTTGGCATGAATCCACAACCTTCTGCTGAGACACAAGAAACTAACGTCTCCAAATTATGGACCGATCAGACTCAGAATTAGAAAAAAGGATTTCATCCACATAGTCCAGTAAATGGGCATGGCACTAACCATCACACACAAATAATTAATATTACAAGTGCAAGATGAAAATATATCTGACATGAGCTTAAAAAAATTAAACATCCCCAAAACTTTTTTTGAGTACTCAGGTGTGACGTGTGTATATATATATATATATACAACTCCAATTCCAATGAAGTCGGGACGCTGTGTAAAATGTAAATAAAAACAAAATACAATGATCTGCAAATCCTTTTCAACCTATATTCAATTGAATACACCACAAAGACAAGATATTTAGGCAAAGGCAAGGCAAATTTATTTATATAGCACCTTTCATGCACAAAGCAACTCAAAGTGCTTCACAAGATTAAAAACAAAAACACCTTAACATTACAGGAATAAGAACATTAAAAACAAGACATTTGAATTACAATAAAAGGAAATTATATATATATATATATATATATATATATATATATATATATAGAAAATAATACAATATTTAATAAGTTATAGAAAGGCAGCATTGAATAACAATGTCTTAAGCCCAGATTTAAATAGACTAACTGTTTGGGCAGACCTCAGATGTTCAGGTAGTTTGTTCCATAAATGAGGACCATAAAAACTAAACGCTGCGTCACTGTGTTTAGTTCGAATTCTAGGGACACACAGTAAACCTGTCCCAGATGACCTGAGGACTCTGGGCGTCGCACAAGGAATCAACATATCTAGTATATACTTTGGTGCAAGACCATTTAACGCTTTATATACCAACAATAATATTTTAAAATCTTTCCTATGACTCACAGGAAGCCAGTGCAAATTTTTGAGGACTGGTGAAATGTGACCAAATTTTCTGGTATTCGTAAGAACTCTTGCTGCAGCGTTTTGAATTTGCTGAAGCTGTCCCAAAGATTTTTTACTAAGGCCTGTGAAAACACTATTACAATAATCAAGCCTGCTAAAAATGAAAGCATGAATAAGTTTTCTGATATCTTGTTGAGACAGTAGATGTTTAATTCGTGCTATATTGTTTAGATGGTAATAAGCAGACTTAGTGATAGCTTTTAAGTGATTGTCAATGCAATGCAATTGTTAATGCAAAAACAAAGAGTTCGCCGCTCTTCTGCACAGCACAAACAAATCTGGTGCAACCAGGCAGGACCAATTTGTAAAAAAGAAGAAATAACTGGTGCAGCACAGAAATAAGTGCAAAAAAGTCTTTAATAAGGTGCTGAAAGGAAAAAAATGTTCAAAGGGACTGACGTTTTGATGTGAGAGTCACATACAAATGGGAGCAAAACCAAAAGTGTTGCATTTATATTTTTGTTGAGTGTAAGATTTGTGGGGCAAAGTACAATAACTTCAGTTTTATCTGAATTTAAAAGCAGGAAATTAGAGGTCATCCATGTCTTTATGTCTGTAAGACATTCCTGCAGTTTAACTAATTGGTGTGTCCCCTCTGCCTTCATGGATAGATAAGGCTGGGTATCATCTGCGTAACAATGAAAATTTAAGCAATGCTTTCTAATAATACTGCCTAAGGGAAGCATGTATAAAGTGAATAAAATTGGTCCTAGCACAAAACCTTGTGGAACTCCATAATTAACCTTAGTCTGTGAAGAAGACTCCCCATTTACATGAACAAATTGTAATCTATTAGATAAATATGATTCAAACCACCGCAGTGCAGTGCCTTTAATACCTATGGCATGCTCTAATCTCTAATAAAATTTTATGGTCAACAGTATCAAAAGCAGCACTGAGGTCTAACAGGACAGGTACAGAGATGAGTCCACTGTCTGAGGCCATAAGAAGATCATTTGTAACCTTCACTAATGCTGTTTCTGTACTATGATGAATTATGAAACCTGACTGAAACTCTTCAAATAGACCATTCCTCTGCAGATGATCAGTTAGCTGTTTTACAACTACCCTTTCAAGAATTTTTGAGAGAAAGGAAGGTTGGAGATTGGCCTATAATTAGCTAAGATAGTTGGGTCAAGTGATGGCTTTTTAAGTAATGGTTTAATTACTGCCACCTTAAAAGCCTATGGTACATAGCCAACTAATAAGGATAGATTGATCATATTTAAGATCGAAGCATTAATTAATGGTAGGGCTTCCTTGAGCAGCCTGGTAGGAATGGGGTCTAATAGACATGTTGATGGTTTGGAGGAAGTGACTAATGAAAACAACTCAGACAGAACAATTGGAGAGAAAGAGTCTAACCAAATACCAGCATTACTGAAAGCAGCCAAAGATAACAATATGTCTTTGGGATGGTTATGAGTATTTTTTTCTCAAATAGTTAAAATTTTATATAGCGCCAAATCACAACAAACAGTTGCCCCAAGGCGCTCTATATTGCAAGGCAAGGCCATACAATAATTACGGAAAAACCACAACGGTCAAAACGACCCCCTGTGAGCAAGCACTTGGCGACAGTGGGAAGGAAAAACTCCCTTTTAACAGGAAGAAACCTCCAGCAGAACCAGGCTCAGGGAGGGGCAGTCTTCTGCTGGGACTGGTTGGGGGGTTGGGAGAGAACCAGGAAAAAGACATGCTGTGGAGGGGAGCAGAGATCAATCACTAATGATTAAATGCAGAGTGGTGCATACAGAGCAAAAAGAGAAAGAAACACTCAGTGCATCATGGGAACCCCCCAGCAGTCTAAGTCTATAGCAGCATAACTAAGGGATGGTTCAGGGTCACCTGATCCAGCCCTAACTATAAGCTTTAGCAAAAAGGAAAGTTTTAAGCCTAATCTTAAAAGTAGAGAGGGTGTCTGTCTCCCTGATCTGAATTGGGAGCTGGTTCCACAGGAGAGGAGCCTGAAAGCTGAAGGCTCTGCCTCCCATTCTACTCTTACAAACCCTAGGAACTACAAGTAAGCCTGCAGTCTGAGAGCGAAGCGCTCTATTGGGGTGATATGGTACTATGAGGTCCCTAAGATAAGATGGGACCTGATTATTCAAAACCTTATAAGTAAGAATAAGAATTTTAAATTCTATTCTAGAATTAACAGGAAGCCAATGAAGAGAGGCCAATATGAGTGAGATATGCTCTCTCCTTCTAGTCCCTGTTAGTACTCTAGCTGCAGCATTTTGAATTAACTGAAGGCTTTTCAGGGAACCTTTAGGACAACCTGATAATAATGAATTACAATAGTCCAGCCTAGAGGAAATAAATGCATGAATTAGTTTTTCAGCATCACTCTGAGACAAGACCTTTCTAATTTTAGAGATATTGTGCAAATGCAAAAAAGCAGTCCTACATATTTGTTTAATATGCGCATTGAATGACATATCCTGATCAAAAATGACTCCAAGATTTCTCACAGTATTACTAGAGGTCAGGGTAATGCCATCCAGAGTAAGGATCTGGTTAGACACCATGTTTCTAAGATTTGTGGGGCCAAGTACAATAACTTCAGTTTTATCTGAGTTTAAAAGCAGGAAATTAGAGGTCATCCATGTCTTTATGTCTGTAAGACAGTCCTGCAGTTTAGCTAATTGGTGTGTGTCCTCTGGCTTCATGGATAGATAAAGCTGGATATCATCTGCGTAACAATGAAAATTTAAGCAATGCTTTCTAATAATACTGCCTAAGGGAAGCATGTATAAAGTGAATAAAATTGGTCCTAGCACAAAACCTTGTGGAACTCCATAATTAACCTTAGTCTGTGAAGAAGACTCCCCATTTACATGAACAAATTGTAATCTATTAGATAAATATGATTCAAACCACCGCAGCGCAGTGCCTTTAATACCTATGGCATGCTCTAATCTCTAATAAAATTTTATGGTCAACAGTATCAAAAGCAGCACTGAGGTCTAACAGGACAGGTACAGAGATGAGTCCATTGTCTGAGGCCATAAGAAGATCATTTGTAACCTTCACTAATGCTGTTTCTGTACTATGATGAATTATGAAACCTGACTGAAACTCTTCAAATAGACCATTCCTCTGCAGATGATCAGTTAGCTGTTTTACAACTACCCTTTCAAGAATTTTTGAGAGAAAAGGAAGGTTGGAGATTGGCCTATAATTAGGAAAGATAGTTGGGTCAAGTGATGGCTTTTTAAGTAATGGTTTAATTACTGCCACCTTAAAAGCCTATGGTACATAGCCAACTAATAAAGATAGATTGATCATATTTAAGGTCGAAGCATTAATTAATGGTAGGGCTTCCTTGAGCAGCCTGGTAGGAATGGGGTCTAATAGACATGTTGATGGTTTGGAGGAAGTGACTAATGAAAACAACTCAGACAGAACAATTGGAGAGAAAGAGTCTAACCAAATACCAGCATTACTGAAAGCAGCCAAAGATAACAATATGTCTTTGGGATGGTTATGAGTATTTGTTTCTCAAATAGTTAAAATTTTATTAGCAAAGAAAGTCATGAAGTCATTACTAGTTAAAGTTAAAGGAATACTCGGCTCAATAGAGCTCTGACTGTCAGCCTGGCTACAGTGCTGAAAAGAAACCTGGGGTTGTTCTTATTTTCTTCAATTAGTGATGAGTAGTAAGATGTCCTAGCTTTACGGAGGGCTTTTTTATGGAGCAACTCTTTTTCCAGGCTAAGCGAAGATCTTCTAAATTAGTGAGACGCCATTTCCTCTCCAACGTACGGGTTATCTGCTTTAAGCTGCGAGTTTGTGAGTTATACCACGGAGTCAGGCACTTCTGATTTAAGGCTCTCTTTTTCAGAGGAGCTACAGCATCCAAAGTTGTGCTCAATGAGGATGTAAAACTATTGATGAGATAATCTATCTCACTCACAGAGTTTAGGTAGCTACTCTGCACTGTGTTGGTATATGGCATTGGAGAACATAAAGAAGGAATCATATCCTTAAACCTAGTTACAGCGCTTTCCGAAAGACTTCTACTGTAATGAAACTTATTCCCCACTGCTGGGTAGTCCATTAAAGTAAATGTTATTAAGAAATGATCAGACAGAAGGGGGTTTTCAGGGAATAGTGTTAAGTCTTCAATTTCCATACCATAAGTCAAAACAAGATCTAAGGTATGATTAAAGTGGTGGGTGGACTCATTAACATTTTGAGCGAAGCCAATTGAGTCTAATAATAGATTAAATGCAGTGTTGAGGCTGTCATTCTCAGCATCTATGTGGATGTTAAAATCGCCCACTATAATTATCTTATCTGAGCTAAGCACTAAGTCAGACAAAAGGTCTGAAAATTCACAGAGAAACTCACAGTAACGACCAGGTGGACAATAGATAACAACAAATAAAACTGATTTTTGGGACTTCCAATTTGGATGGACAAGACTAAGAGTCAAGCTTTCAAATAAATTAAAGCTCTGTCTGGGTTTTTGATTAATTAATAAGCTGGAGTGGAAGATTGCTGCTAATCCTCCCCCTCGACCCGTGCTTCGAGCATTTTGACAGTTAGTGTGACTCGGGGGTGTTGACTCATTTAAACTAACATATTCATCCTGCTGTAACCAGGTTTCTGTAAGGCAGAATAAATCAATATGTTGAACAATTATTATATCATTTACTAACAGGGACTTAGAAGAGAGAGACCTAATGTTTAATAGACCACATTTAACTGTTTTAGTCTGTGGTACAGTTGAAGGTGCTATATTATTTTTTCTTTTTGAATTTTTATGCTTAAATAGATTTTTACTGGTTGTTGGTGGTCTGGGAGCAGGCACCGTCTCTACGGGGATGGGGTATTGGGGGGATGGCAGTGGGAGAGAAGCTGCAGAGAGGTGTGTAAGACTACAACTCTGCTTCCTGGTCCCAACCCTGGATAGTCACGGTTTGGAGGGTTTAATAAAATTGGCCAGATTTCTAGAAATGAGAGCTGCTCCATCCAAAGTGGAATGGATGCCGTCTCTCCTAACAAGACCAGGTTTTCCCCAGAAGCTTTGCCAATTATCTATGAAGCCCACCTAATTTTTTGGACACCACTCAGACAGCCAGCAATTCAAGGAGAACATGCGGCTAAACATGTCACTCCCGGTCCGATTGGGGAGGGGCCCAGAGGAAAACTACAGCGGTTATGGAGTGACATTCATGCCAATAATGTCTGAAAAGAAATGCTTTGGACAAAAACTACAGAATTTGTTTATTTCTATTTACATATGTCCAGAGATCAAGGATCCAGTGACCAATTTCATATTTATTTACTTTAAGACTCAAAAAAATGTTGTTGACATAGAAAACCTGTAAAGCCTACTTTTAGTACACAGAAAATTCACAAGAGGTATCAATAAGGGAATCGATAAGGAATCAGATCAATAATGGTATCGATAGATAAAATCTTAATACCCTCCTATAACAGACCCATGGGGAACTCCACTTGATACATTCATCCAACTTGATTTTGAACCATTAACACATACTCTCTGCCTCCTGTCTGTAAGGAAATCCTCAATCCAGTTTAACAGATTACCAACCACACCAACAGCAACATAACACTAACTGGACTAAACCAATTCAAGTACAAAACACAATAAATAACACTAACAACATTGTTAAACTAACATAAATGACAATAACATTTAAAACCTCATCAAAATCCCAAACTCCCATGGTGTATTGCAGCACAATGTCCATTGTTTACTGGTTAGCTAAAACACAAATTTCTCCAAAATTGTCGCATCAACTTTCCATTTTTGCTACATACATACACACACACACACCACGTGCCTATTAAATATATATTAAAATATCCCCCTGTAAACCACAAAGTTACTGTTTGAAGTAAACAATTTTCATAATATATATATACATAATTAATATTTCATAAAAACGTTTAATCACCCTGCAATAGTAAAGGCCTGTCTGTCGTCTATTTTATTTTATGTTAAAAAAACATTATGCACGTGAAAAAAAAAATGCAAACATGGTCCAAAACAGGAAGCACACTTATCCTCACTTGTATTTATCAGAATTTTAAATTTCAGAACTAATATGAAGTAGTTTGCCAATTTTGTGGCTCCAATACCCAACCACAGGAGAAATGTTCATATTATGTGAACTGCCTGAGAGCCTCGTCCTAACTCCAGACCACATGGGTAACATGTGTTACTGATACCTGGGGTGACCACCATGAAAAGGCTTACAAACCATGTAACAATGTACAATTAAATAATCCAAAACTGAAAATGTGAAATTAAAATGTGCCAACACTCAAGGACTGCCAAATGTGCAACGGAGAGGTCTGTAGGGTTTTGCTTTCCATTCCACACAACCTGCTGGTTTCACTAACTGAGTAACGAAAAGGAATTCTGCAGACTGTTTCCCGCATGCCGCGACCTGATCTCAGATAAGCGGCTGAAGATGCAGTAAGCAGTGACTACCTCTCGCCTACACCTACCCAGCTGGATCGGTGGAGTGCCGATTCCCATCCCAGGGTGTGTCTTCTTGGTGGGTTCTGATGACTGTGGCGGGATGCCAAGTTCAGACACACCTTGATAAGCAGGCAGGTATGAGGCGGGTAGAGCCTCCCTACATGCCAGCAGCTCGTCTCTCTGCTGACTCATTAATCTTCGGTACATCTCTCTCAGACACTCTAACGTCGCTTATTTTAATGTCAGAGCTCCAGATAACGCATTATGTAACAAAAATAAGTCTGAAACCTTCATGTGCACTTCGGTGGTGCCACCTGTTTGAGGGCATACGTCTTAATCTTGTGGGGTCCGTGGACTCACCGGTGTGTCCAATTCAACTTGTTTATCTTTCTGGACCTCTGAGTGTTAAACACGCCATCTCACGATGATTTGTATTTTATTTTACCATTCTATCTCAGCGTGTTAGAAAAGAAAACAAATCAAGAATACAAGCCCACAGCACCAACTGTTAGCTTTAATACATTCAAATCAGCTTAGGCGAGGAAGAAAGTGTTTTTATTCTGTTTATTTATTTGTACACAATTGTCTAACATCACACCCTAAAGAACACATGCATGCCAGTGCAATATACAATTTGTGAAGAAACAAACTAGCTATTGATCCAGGCTAGCTAGCTAACTCAGGATCTCAGTATAGCACGCTACACTACCTAGCTTGGTTCACACATGGAACACAGCGATTTGAAGTGTACACATTAACACATTTGTACTGTTTAGCTTTTTTTTTTTTTTTTTTTTACAAGTTAATCATTTCCTTCACACACACACACACAAATCTTGGCTACGTGTCTACATTATTATTCAAGTTCATCAGATCACTAAGTGTCCTTTAGTTTGTAACTAAAATACATTTCTCTTAATTCTTTATATGGGTTGCAGCGGACTTTACCTAAACGCCCCCTGGTGGCCGTTTCTGGCTGATGAAAAACATGGCCGAGCTCAATACAAATACATGTAATTTGGTCACTTTTCAAAGGGGCAACATACTGTCACAAGCGCCACTAGCTTAGCTTATGGCAAACTAAAAGTAGACGCTCTCGTTTTGGCCGAACAACTATACAGTTTTTGTATAATCTGTGTTAGTACGCACCCACAGCCGACGTGCTTGATGAATTCTTGCGCAAAAAAGTAGTTCCCAAACAATGCGTATTTGCGATTGACAGTGCCATTTTCATGGGTAACAAAAACATCAGGAGTATATTTGGCACAAGAACTTGTGTATCTTGTGTGTTTTATGCCTAAATGATCGTAAGTCAATACACTCACACTCATCCAGCAGCAATCTTCTCATGTCGGCAAACTGAGCGCTGGGTCAGGTCGAAAGTAGTCCGGCGAGCTATCCCACAATGCCAAATAGCAGAAATGTCGCTCCAACGAGAGCAGCACGCTGAGAAGGGTGGGGTCAGACTCGTCAATAAAGTCAATGTAATGGACATTGGTTCATTTCAGCTCAGCTTGGTGCATAAATCTCATCGTTCCAGGCAATGAAGCAAGTTCGAGACAAAACAAAACCAGCTGATTTCAACATACAATCAATGCAGCCTGAGCTTGTTTTCATCGGGCAGCCAGTCGCCGAAGTACGAATTCACACTTTCAGATTCACCACTTGCCGGAAGTGACATGCCTCCGTGGCACCCATTGTTCATTTAAGTGACATATTGTGATCCTGATGTTCAGAACATTCATTCTACAAGACTATAAACATTTTTTTTTTCAAATTTCAGAACATCTACACTTTTATATCAAATGAGAAAAAACAAAAATGCCAACTCCTGAATGTAACTTAAAAAAAAAAAAAAAAAAAAAAAAAAAAATTCAGCTTTTTGCAATAGTATATTTTTAAAGCAAATATTCTATGGAAAATCAGAGATATAAATCACAAATGTTTCTCATTTCTATTTATTACATTTACAGCCTAGGCTAATTCGCTTGAAATTATCTGGGCTTTAGGAGCAGGAGGTGGTTTCATCCCAACATACTGAATCTATATAAAGCTTGAAATTAACTTTGAGTTGTGTTTATTTCCAAAGCCTCGGTCAGGTGGCAACCAAAGCTTCAGTCAGGCACGTTAATCAAAATCATTTGAAAAGAATTCTGAGAATTGCAGGGATGACAAGTATAACTGATTGTGATGAATGGTATAAACGTGTGGTCGTGCATCGTCATGACAAGAATCACTCAGCATGCAAGTCTGTGGGAGGTCCCTTACGCAGCATGCTTTGCTGATGACTCACTGCTATGGTATGTCGCCTTATGTGCTGGTGCACTTTGAACCAGAATGAACTTTCAGCTGGGAGTGAACGGCAGTAGACGCCCTGCACGCTGGAATGTTTTGTTAAGAAAGAAACAAACTATTTCTCTTTGTGAACAGTCATTTGAAATTCTGCACATTTCTTATCATTTTTTGTTTATAACAGCAGACAACCAGCAGTTCTCCTCCTTTCTTTTAATACATCACGGCAAACAGTGCACGACTATTTTCACCATAATGTGGAATTAAAAAACAAATTACACACCTGATGCGCACCACATGGACCAGCAGAACCAGTTTGCAATGAATAAAACCTCTCATTTCTCTGTTACACTGAGAAAAGACAGAGGTTAACTCATTCAAAGCAGAGTCCAACTGCTTTTAATGCAACAATTCCCAGTTTTTCTCTGTGGTCAATATTTGCGCAAAGCAACAAATTAGTTTCTCATCATTCATTTTAATAATTTATGAAAACAAAGACAATTTTGCAGGTGGACACAGATGTCGTCATGCAAGCAAGTAAAATGTATTTTCACAAAATTATGAAAGTCACCAAATATGTGGCTTTAAGATCATATCACAGAGGCAGGTCAAAAGTATCGTTTTGTAGACCAGTACTGTAGACCATTAATATTTTAAATCGATGGTCACTGCATCAGCTTTGTTAAATCTCTGGAAGCAGCATTTTGAAAGAGCTGATCCTGGCTGTAAAAAAACTTACCACAAACAAAAATATCAGTTTTAATCAATGGATGGACATAAATCTGTCACAGATTATCTGATACCGCGTTTTACAATTTACAGTGTCTTCCAAAAGTACTGGGCCACTTGATATTTCACATATTTTGATTTGTTTATGCCATTTCAAATACAAAAAGTAAATTGGATTTCTCAATATAAACATTTCTAAAATTATCTCCCTTAAACTCAAACTGAAAGTAAATCTCTACAACTTGAAATAAATTAATTAAAAATATAAAAGGCAAGATGATGAGTTGCATAAGTAATGGGCCCCTCTGGTATAATACCTGTAAATAATCAGTTTTATTGCCAGTTGTCTTAAGAGGATGTTCTTAGCAAAAAGACCTGAAAATTCAGCTACAATTTGCCAGAAGGTACATCTGCGATGCAAGCCAAGATTTGATGTTTTGGGCAAAGAAAATCCTCTGCTATACCACTTCATCATGAAGCTGTATAACTGGGGATACAAAATGCAAAACCATGCATATGCACAATTTCTCCATTCACAGCCTCAGAAGCGTATAACTTCTTCTGGGTTGTATGGGTGTCTTGGTGGCTTTCCTCACTGTTCTCATTCTTGCACAGTCACTCAGTTTTGAGAACTGTCTACTCCATACAGATTTACCATAGAGTGCCATACTGATTGTATTTTTTCATAATTGATGTAAAGGAAGTTCAAAGTATATTCAGTGATGTGAAAATGCTCATGTATCCATCCCCTGACTTCTCTGAAGAAAACTGGCAATAAAAATGACCATTTACGGGTATTATACCAAAGTAGTCCATTACTTATGCAACCCATCCTCTTGGCTTTTATATTTTTAATTAATTTATATCAAGTTGTAGAGATTTGCTTTGCATGCGAGTTAAAGGAAGTCAATTTTAGAATTTTTTATATTGAGAAGCCTAATTTACTTTTTATATTTTAAATGGCATAAACAAAATTAAAATGTGTGAAATATATAACAGCCCAATTTATTTTTTTCTTTCTCCATACCACTAACTATTATTTTAGTTTTGTTTTTATTTATTTGGCAGAGACTCCGGGACAGCTGCTTGTTGAGTCAATACACTTGTTTATTGAGTCTATGGGTTTGCAGTCATTTGTTGATAAGGCAATAGATATTTGGGTGCTGTCTAGAAAATTAAGATAAACTCTGTTGTTTTGGATAATGTGTGCCAGCGAGATCATGGAAAGGCTCAATAGCAGAGGCCCAAATAACTACCCCTGAGGAACACCATGTCATCTGCGTTTGTTTAGATGGTCACATTCCAGGCCAGGTCAGGTGTGGGACAGGCCAGCTACAATATTTTTAAATTCAATGTTTGGTTTCAAGGTGTCATATGATAAATCTATTTCAACAAGCTAATGTACATCTCTTCATAGTAGATATTAAAGTTTGCAGAAAACAATACTGCACTGATGCCAAAGTGACATGATAAAAAAAATGTAAACCCCTTGTTTTAGAGCACAGCAAGACCAAATCAAGCAGAAAAAAGTCAAAGCCCCAGAAATATTAAAAAGAAAACATTTTCAGTGTGTTTGCAGTTTCTGCGCCTGTCACTTTAAATGGTAAGGAGCTACTGTGTGCCACACCCCCTATAGAAAAAGGGAGGATATGTGAAAAAGTCACAAGCACTTACCAGGTGTCAACATCCAATGATGCTTCACGGTCAGTGAAACCCTGACCGCGAAGAGATTTCTGAAGTTTCCTCCTGAAAGTTACTGATTGACTCCTGTGTTTATGTTTGTTTATATTTATGTTTATGAATTCATATTAGTATGTGGCTTAGTGGTTAGCACTGTTGCCTCACAGCAATAAGGTCATGGGATTGATTGCCACCTGTGGCCTTTCTGTATGGAGTTTGCATGTTCTCCCCGTGTATGTGTGGGTTCTCTCCGGGTGCTCCGGCTTCCTCCCACATCCAAAGACATGCAGGTTGGGTCAATTGGTGCGGGTGTGAATGTGTTTGTTTGTCTATATTTGGCCCTGTGACAGACTGGCGTCCTATTCAGGGTGCACCCCGCCTCATGCTATTATTATCATTATTATTATTACCAGCAGCAGCAGCAAGAAAAATGCAACTCATAGATAAATCCTGCAATATGAAATAAACATCAAATTAAAGAATCAGAAAGTAAAAATATGCACTGAATATAGGAGCAAAAGGTCACTGTTGTTACAACCAAGAATTATTTCAAACATAACTTCACTGGAATATTATTTCAATTACCTTGTTAATCTATAGAATTTCTGGGGAGGGGATCTATCACAACATTCCAATCTTCAAATGTGTTGTTTTGTTCAAACAAAAGTCTAAAATTCAAAGGCAGCTCATTTGTAGTGACACAAATGATAGGAAAGAGAAGAAGGAACTGTAGTATGGAATATATGTTTCTTCAAAAATTATGACATCATTTATGTTAGAATTTTATTTTAATTAACTAAACCTTAGAGAGCTCAATGTCACTCACACCTGATCACTTTTAATTATGGAAGCAAAAAGCAGAATCATTATTTCTGTGCGAGTAGCTGATTGAGAGAGATGTGCAGCAAATCAAGTCTCATTTTCAAACTTTCTCTTCCTTAAGTGGAACATCAACATGTCCTCTGCGAGCACCAACACCCACACATCCAGCACCCACTCGGCCTGCGTCGAGGCTTAATGAGTAATAAGCACACGGTGACCACAGTGTTGGAGTCAAGCCAACTTCCCCAGATGCCAAATTGAAGCCTGGAGGTAGTGCATAATGCAAAACAACACTCATTAAGACTCGGAGGGGAAAAAAAAAACAAAAACAAGGAGCTATAAAATGCAAAAATGCACAAAGACGCATTTCAGGAGATGCTTGGTGGCAGTGTCTAAATGACTGTGATGAATAATTAGGACTCCATTAGCCACAGAAATTACAAGATCTGGAAAATGGGCTGCAAACAAAATTGTGACCCTGAACCCAGAATGTTTGGACTGAATGTTATGGGACAAGAGAAAATTGGGAAAACGTCACTTTGAAATGGAGACATGTTGCATCGGGTTCACATCAAACACATTAAATCTGTTTTTAAGTTTTGTTACTGATGAAAAATGGCAATGGTTGATTACAAACCACACACACACACACACACACACACACACACACACACACACACACACACACACAGCTTATTTCTCCAATCACAGCCACATAAACCTATAACATCTTCTGGGTTGTCTGGGTGTCTTGGTGGCTTCCCTCACTCTTCTTCTTGCACAGTCACTCAGTCTTTGAAAACTGTCTACTTCATGCAGATTTACCAGAGTCCCATACTGTTTGCATTTCTTTGTAATTGACGTAAATAAAGTCCAAGACATATTCAGTGGCAGCTTCACCATCAGAGAGCCTCGTCCACAACCACCACAAAAGACTCCAAGCGGTCAGTGATGTTAAAGGGGGAAACACACGGTATTAAGAACAGGGGTCTGTAAACTTTGGATCAGGGACATTTGGGTAGTTTCTGTTGCCATTATGATGTAAAAAGAGGAAACAGTTGTTTCACAATAAATGGCTTCACCCAACCACTAACAACGAGTCGGGAAAAAAGAAAAAGCTTTTGTGTTGTCATTCATATTCTCTGAAAAAGTGCCAAAAAAACAAAAATTCTGCCCGGGTATGCAAACGTTTTGAGCACAACTATATATATATCTATATCTATATATATCGAGAGAGAGAGAGAGAGACACACACACACACACGTGCCCTCTCCTGTCCAAACGGCACCTCAGAATTCAGTCAAACTTAGCAAACATGTACTTGAGATACAAGGAGACAGAAGGCGTGACAGACTATTGATCACTTTTGTAATAGTTGCAACAGCTGTAATAGTTGCTAAGAGCAGACTGTTTTGTGATGCATCATCGGCAAGTGTGCCAAAAGGTTGGTGATCACCAGCAAATATTTTGCCTCCTTCAGTGAATTCACACAAATCAACAAGTCGCTACAAGTTACACTTTACTTAAATTAATGGACATTTGCTGCAAAATCTGATTCTTTTGCTTTCATATTTAAATAAAATGCACCCCCCCCCCCCCAAAAAAGAAACCATTTCAGTACAGTGCTGTCATCCAAACTGCATTTTTTTTTTTAAGGGTTTTAAATGTTGAAAACCAAAAAACTCGACATTTCATTTCTTGTTTTGGTTAAAGAACACACAAAGTAATATTTTAAAGTAAACACAGAAAGTGCAAAACCTTTCCTTTTAAAACATTCTGTAAATATCTGCAAATAGGTGATGATCAGTGGTCACTGACCCCTCCCATCATATCAAACCAGATACGGTCACATTACCTCATCAGTCACAGCCGCTCGCAAGCAAAATGACGACAACCTTCCCACAATGCTACAGTTGCAGACAAACGTGTCAGAATGACTTGAAATGATGGAGGCGGAGCATAGACTGAAGGCGGAGCTGATGATCGTCCAGCACAAAGACTGGCGTGGGTCCTCCTGAGTGCTCACTAAGTTCCGCCCACGTTCAAACTGACCAGTCAGATTGATCAGTTCCAATCAAATTGGTCACCAAATCTCATGTCACTTGGAAAAGTCACAATATGGAAGCTATAGATGCGCAAACTATTGTTTTGTGGTGATTGTGCGATTTATTGAAGTTAAAAATAGCTGCCAGTCCTGTCCTCCCTCTGAATATCTCAATGCAATTTATAACAAAAACAGCAGCATGTTATCATGACCTGAAAGAACGCAATGTTCTGATAGTCTCCACCAACTGGAATGTGGGGAAAAAAGTTGCAAAACACCACTATATAAGATACGGCTGTAAATCAAAAGCACATTCACATAAAAAGACTCCTGCAATGTTTTGAGAACTTCAGGGTGGGCAAATCATCTGAAAGAATTTTTCTTCATGCATTAGGGCCCCTTCAAACATAACACACACGACATAACACGATTTAAACCGACTAGCACACAAAGGAAGAATTGCATGCCATTCGTGAAAAATCGGAGCTGCCGCCAACATCGTACACGTGTCACTACAACTATTCACGCACACCAGCGGCTGAAAGACAAACAGTTCCCTGTGAGAGCCCATTCGATCCCTCTGGCAGCAGCTGTCGGCCAAATTCCAGGTGACACACACAAACATCTAACACCGCTCGCCTGACACTTAGAAAATGTGTGGCCATTTGTGCTGTTGGCAAGAAAACAGAGCAGACAATCACTTTTGCGTTGGATGTGAAATTTGTCTCTACGTGCCCCACGAGTGTGGAGTTGCAAAAAGCAACACGCATGTGGTGCATGAGTTTTGCACTTGCACGTGTCGTGCATCCCGCTCCCCCTGAAACACGTGGTGTATGTGTGTTTTGTGTGCTCCCCGCTCCCCCTACACATGTGGCGTGTGGGGGGAGCACACTTGCATAAAATGCTTATATGTATGTACAGACATGAACACATGCAGGGGCCGGATAGCCAAGTCTCAACGCACACACCACGGGAGGTGCCTCCCAGCTGCTGACCAGAGAACACAAATGACTGCTCAGTGTACAGGAGTGTCACTGTACAAACACAGAGACCACAGCCAGGATAGGTATATTAATAATTCTAATCAATTATATTTTTCTGCAAATCTGATTTGTTAACCGAGTGAGATTCAGACCGTATAATATTGGGGTAAAGGTTGGCAAAATATTCAACGGTTCACAGTGGATGTATTACTCCGCGCCCTGACCGGTGTTCTGACGCGATGTCATTCATTCCAGTCGAATGTCATTCTGTCCTCCGCACGCATGCGCAATATTGTCGGGACGCGGAACTGTCGATTTGTGCGACAAGACACACAATTTGACTGAACACCGGCTGCGCACACTGGTAGCTGTTAGTGCTGTTAGCTGAGAGTGAAAGAAAGTCGCGTACCGACGCCAAAATGGGTGAATTTAAGCTACCATATGACAGTACTGATGTGGATTCTACTTGTAGTACAGAATTATCTTGATGGATTTTCACATTTGATGGATTACTCCATGCCCTGACCACTGTTGGAGCGACGCTGCCTCACGGTAAGCCTCGCCGACCGAATTACCTACAGAAAAATAAACTGTGCAAATGATGGAATTGGATTAGAATGGGAATAACCCCCTTGTGTCCGATGATTTGCGGACATTCATGCTGTTATATGGTTGTAAATATCAATTTTACCGGCGACAAGTTTGGACATTTTTCATGGTTCGCTCATACAAGCCGTTTCACTGTGATTCGCCCTGATTTGTACTTATTCGTACTATGTGTAAAGAGGCCCTTAGCAAGGACCACCATCATTGCTGTTGTAAATGTAATTGGATTAGAATTATTAATATACCTGTCCTGTCTGTGGTCTCTGTGTCTGTACTTTGACACATCCTGTGCACTGAGCAGTCATTTGTGTCTCTGGTCAGCAGAAATTGGGCTACAGCTGGGCAAAGAAGAATAACAAAAGGAGTAAAATGTGTCCAGAGACAACAGGGGAAGAGAAAAAACTAAAAGGGTGGAACTAAGATTCAGGACTTTGAATGTTGGCAGTACGACTGGCAAAGGAAGAGAGCTGGCTGAGATGATGGAGAAGAGAAAGGTAGACATATTCTGTGTGCAAGAGACTAAATGGAAGGGCAGTCAGGCCAGGAGCATAGGTGGTGGATTCAAGTTGTTGCATAATGGTGTAGATAAGAAGAGAAATGGTGTTGGGGTCATTTTAAAAGAAGAGTATGCTAAGAGTGTGTTTGAGGATAAACGAGTGTCTGACGGTCCAGATGACATTCCAGTGGAGGCATGGAGATGTTTAGGAGAGATGGCAGTGGTGTTTCTAACCAGAGTGTTTAATAAAATCTTGGAAAGTCAGAGGATGCCTGAGGAGTGCAGACGAAGTGTGCTGGCTGCTATTTTTCAGAACAAGGGTGATGTGCAGAGCTGCATTAAGGCTCGTAGCATGGGAACGCATACAGATTCTGACCATCATAGGGTAGAAAATGAATTACCTTGAAATATGTAATGTAACATACCATTTTAAAGGGTACTGTCTGGAGTATTAAGCTGTGACGTTCCAGAGCTTACTACCTGCTCAGTGTGGAGACACAGCTTCATCAACATTCAGGACACCTCGCCGTGAGGCAAAAACAAACCAAAAAAATGCATTATTAAAAATTCTTGGACCATATTTATTTTTTGGTGGTTCTTGTAGCATTTTGTAAATGTGGAAATGCGCTACGTCCTCCACAAATGCCCCCATGAAGGAAATCAAGAGCACCATTTTCTTCTTCTATGGTGTTTAACAGCAGCCGGTATCCTTATTGTTGCATTGCTGCCACCTTCTGCATCAATCCGTTATAGCAGTACTAAATCCTCTTGATGAGTTCAGTGTCTTTAAAGTATATAAAAGCCAACACTTCCCCCTAGTGCTTGACCCTATGTCTAAAATACTTCCTACAGAAACTTCTATCAGGCCTATTCTTCTCAATTCTGAGAGAAGCTTTTGCCTTTCTCTGGAATATTTGTAGCTGACATAGAGTCAATTCAGTGTGCACTGTTTGCACTGTATTTTATTAAATGTATTTAAGTAATAACCTGTGTGACATTACTATGTGAGCATTTTTGAGTCAAGTCTATGATAGAAATGTACATGTAATCATTTTAGTTTCAATAAATGTTGTGTGAGCTCATGATTTGGGTGCTATTGTGATCTTAAGTACCTGATTGTCCAGTATTATGGAAACATGCCAAAAATGCACCGCCTCGGGTGATAATTGCCAACAACGTCGCTATACTAAACATTTCTGGGGAAAACCCTGCAAGGAAGTGGCTGACAACAAAGAAGTCCTACCAGTGGCTACAAATGGCTAGACTAAAAGACAGCACAGAGGCTCTGACCACGGCACCACAAGAAAAAGCCCTATGCGCCAGATCCATAGAGGCAGGTGTCTACCACAGCACCCATGACAGAACCCATGTTACAGGTGGTGCAAATATACAGGATGCAAGCTAGGACAGCGTACACTAAGACGCACAATCAAGTGTCAGGAGTTGTGAACATGAACATATGTGCCGTATACAAATTAGAAGTCCCCAAGTCCCAATGGCAGACAACGCCGAAAGTAGTTGAGAACGACAGGGCTAAGGTCCTGTGGGACTTTAAATTACAGACAGACAAGCGGCTGCTGGCCAACCAACCAGACATAGCAGTGGTTGACAAGGGAAAGAAGACTGTAGTTGTAATAGATGTGGCAATCCCAGCCAACAGCAACATCAGAATGAAGGAGCACAAGAAAACTGAGACGTACCAAGGGCTGAAGGAGCAACTGGAACAGATGCTCCTTTCCTGTATATTCATACTGTCAATTGTGTCAGTTGCATGGCCCAAGCAGAGGGTCACCCCTTTGAGTCTGGTTTGCTTGAGGTTTCTTCCTGAAATCATCAGAGGGAGTTTTTCCTTACTACTGTCGCCTGTGTGCTTGCTCTAGGGGTTGGTAAGGTTAGACCTGACTTGTGTGAGGCACCTCGAGGTAACTCTGTTGTTGTGATTTGGAGCTATATAAATAAAATAAGTTGAAATTGAAGGTAAAATCCAAAGGGTCCCAATGTTAATAAGAGCACTAAGAACTGTAACCCTCAAACTGGAAGAGTTGCTCCAGCAGATTCCAAGCCCACCATCAGAGGTCTAGGAACAGCAAAGATACTGCACCAAACCCTCAAACTCCCAGCCCCCTCTTGTATTGAACCATACAGCACACATGGAATGGTTTGGTATGCAGAAGAGTACACAGAATACATTGTAAAACTCTGCACAGTATGATTCTAGACATGCCCATTTGTTTCCATAAATCAGACATTTCATCTCATTTCCACAGACTTTTTTGGATCCTCCAAACTGTGACTGTCCAGCGTTGGGACCAGGAGGCAGAGCTGTGGTCTTATACACCTCTCTGCAGCTTCTCTCCCCCTGCCATCCCCTTATTACCCCATCCCCGTAGAGACAGTGCCTGCTCCCAGACCACCAATAACTAGCAAAAATCTATTTAAGCATAAAAATTCAAAAAGAAAAAATAATATAGCACCTTCAATTGCACCACAGACTAAAACAGTTAAATGTGGTCTATTAAACATTAGGTCTCTTTCTTCTAAGTCCCTGTTGGTAAATGATATAATAATTGATCAACGTATTGATTTATTCTGCCTAACAGAAACTTGGTTACAGCAGGATGAATATGTTAGTTTAAATGAGTCAACACCCCCGAGTCACACTAACTGTCAGAATGCTCGTAGCACGGGCCGGGGCGGAGGATTAGCAGCAATCTTCCATTCCAGCTTATTAATTAATCAAAAACCTAGACAGAGCTTTAATTCATTTGAAAGCTTGTCTCTTAGTCTTGTCCATCCAAATTGGAAGTCCCAAAAAACAGTTTTATTTGTTATTATCTATCGTCCACCTGGTCGTTACTGTGAGTTTCTCTGTGAATTTTCAGACCTTTTGTCTGACTTAGTGCTTAGCTCAGATAAGATAATTATAGTGGGCGATTTTAACATCCACACAGATGCTGAGAATGACAGCCTCAACACTGCATTTAATCTATTATTAGACTCTATCGGCTTTGCTCAAAAAGTAAATGAGTCCACCCACCACTTTAATCATATTTTGGATCTTGTTCTGACTTATGGTATGGAAATAGAGGACTTAACAGTATTCCCTGAAAACTCCCTTCTGTCTGATCATTTTTTAATAACATTTACATTTACCCTGATGGACTACCCTGCAGTGGGGAATAAGTTTCATTACACTAGAAGTCTTTCAGAAAGCACTGTAACTAGGTTTAAGGATATGATTCCTTCTTTATGTTCTCTAATGTCATATACCAACACAGAGCAGAGTAGCTACCTAAACTCTGTAAGGGAGATAGAGTATCTCGTCACTAGTTTTACATCCTCATTGAAGACAACTTTGGATGCTGTAGCTCCTCTGAAAAAGAGAGCTTTAAATCAGAAGTGTCTGACTCCGTGGTATAACTCACAAACTCGTAGCTTAAGCAGATAACCCGTAAGTTGGAGAGGAAATGGCGTCTCACTAATTTAGAAGATCTTCACTTAGCCTGGAAAATAGTTTGTTGCTCTATAAGAAAGCCCTCCGTGAAGCCTAGGACATCTTTCTACTCATCACTAATTGAAGAAAATAAGAACAACCCCAGGTTTCTTTTCAGCACTGTAGCCAGGCTGACAAAGAGTCAGAGCTCTATTGAGCTGAGTATTCCATTAACTTTAACTAGTGATGACTTCATGACTTTCTTTGCTAACAAAATTTTGACTATTAGAGAAAAATTACTCATAACCATCCCAAAGATGTATCGTTATCTTTGGCTGCTTTCAGTGATGCCGGTATTTGGTTAGACTCTTTCTCTCCGATTGTTCTGTCTGAGTTATTTTCATTAGTTACTTCATCCAAACCATCAACATGCTTATTAGACCCCATTCCTGCCAGGCTGCTCAAGGAAGTCCTACCATTATTAATGCTTCAATCTTAAATATGATCAATCTATCTTTGTTAGTTGGTTATGTACCACAGGCCTTTAAGGTGGCAGTAATTAAACCATTACTTAAAAAGCCATCACTTGACCCAGCTATCTTAGCTAATTATAGGCCAATCTCCAACCTTCCTTTTCTCTCAAAGATTCTTGAGAGGGTAGTTGTAAAACAGCTAACTGATCACCTGCAGAGGAATGGTCTATTTGAAGAGTTTCAGTCAGGTTTTAGAATTCATCATAGTACAGAAACAGCATTAGTGAAGGTTACAAATGATCTTCTTATGGCTTCGGACAGTGGACTTATCTCTGTGCTTGTTCTGTTGGACCTCAGTGCTGCTTTTGATACTGCTGACCATAAAATTTTATTACAGAGATTAGAGCATGTCATAGGTATTAAGGCACTGTGCCTGCGGTGGTTTTGAATCATATTTGTCTAATAGATTACAGTTTGTTCATGTAAATGGGGAATCTTCTTCACAGACTAAAGTTCATTATGGAGTTCCACAAGGTTCTGGCTAGGACCAATTTTATTCACTTTATACATGCTTCCCTTGGGCAGTATATTAGACGGTATTGCTTAAATTTTCATTGTTACGCAGATGATACCCAGCTTTATCTATCCATGAAGCCAGAGGATACACACCAATTAGCTAAACTGCAGGATTGTCTTGCAGACATAAAGACTGGATGACCTCTAATTTCCTGCTTTTAAACTCGATAAACTGAAGTATTGTACTTGGCCCCACAATCTTAGAAGCATGGTGTCTAACCAGATCGTTACTCTGGATGGCATTTCCCTGATCTCTAGTAATACTGTGAGAAATCTTGGAGTTATTTTTGATCAGGATATGTCATTCAAAGCGCATATTAAACAAATATGTAGGACTGCCTTTTGCATTTACGCAATATCTCTAAATCAGAAGGTCTTGTCTCAGAGTGATGCTGAAAAACTAATTCATGCATTTATTTCCTCTAGGCTGGACTATTGTAATTCATTATTATCAGGTTGTCCTAAAAGTTCCCTAAAAAGCCTTCAGTTGGTTCAGAATGCTGCAGCTAGAGTACTGATGGGGACTAGCAGGAGAGAGAGCATATCTCACCCGTGTTGGCCTCTCTTCATTGGCTTCCTGTTAATTCTAGAATAGAATTTAAAATTCTTCTTCTTACTTATAAGGTTTTGAATAATCAGGTCCCATCCTATCTTAGGGACCTCGTAGTACCATATTACCCCATTAGAGCGCTTCGCTCTCAGACTGCGGGCTTACTTGTAGTTCCTAGGGTTTGTAAGAGTAGAATGGGAGGCAGAGCCTTCAGCTTTCAGGCTCCTCTCCTGTGGAACCAGCTCCCAATTCAGATCAGGGAGACAGACACCCTCTCTACTTTTAAGATTAGGCTTAAAACTTTCCTTTTCGCTAAGGCTTATAGTTAGGGCTGGATCGGGTGACCCTGGACCATCCCTTGGTTATGTTGCTTTAGACGTAGACTGTGGGGGGGTTCCCATGATGCACTGTTTCTTTCTTTTTTTGCTCCGTATGCATCACTCTGCATTTAATTATTAGTGATCGATCTCTGCCCCCCTTCTCAGCATGTCTTTTTCCTGGTTCTTTCCCTCAGCCCCAACCAGTCTCAGCAGAAGACTGCCCCTCCCTGAGCCTGGTTCTGCTGGAGGTTTCTTCCTGTTAAAAGGGAGTTTTTCCTTCCCACTGTGGCCAAGTGCTTGCTCATAGGGGGTTGTTTTGACCGTTGGGGTTTTTCGTGGTTGTTGTATGGCCTTGCCTTGCAATATGGAGCGCCTTGGGGCAACTGTTTGTTGTGATTTGGCGCTATATAAGAAAAAAGTTGATTGATTGACTCTGCGTCATTCTAGTTTCATGCTCAGTGCAGGAGGCATGGCCGACCTGTCAGTCTGTTGTCTGTGTGTTTGAGGCTAAAAGATGAAAAGCAAACCAAGTCATTGAAACAAGTGACTGGATTATTCCAATCAGAAATTTTGGAAGCATAAATGGAATTGATTAATTTATCTTTTTCTCCAGAAATATGAACCTAAAAGTGAAAGTGTACCGATGCCACATTTGTGCTGAATCACTGTCCCTGCATGAGGTCAGACCGCGCTCAAGTTTATACAGAAAATGCCACCAACTTATAAGATGATGTTTCATATAAATTAGTGTAAAATTTCATGGATGAGATGGCCGCAGAATAACGATACTGCATACAATGATTTTAAATTTGTACAGAGTGATGTCTGAGATGCTGTCATTTCCGCAAAAATAAAACAAACTTAAAATGGACAAAATATTGAATGGAGTCTGGGTGCACATATCGCATGACATAAAAACAAAAAACAAAACACTTAATGCGCTGTGCACTAAATTCATCCAAAAAGGAACGATAACACATGTAATCCAATTCATAAACATTTTACGAAAAAAGAAAGTTGCAACCCGGTGACCCAATGAAGCAGTTGAAGATGAGTGAGTGAGCGAAAAAGTTTACATTTACACTTTGTCTCACAGTGCTAACATGTCTGACAGCAGCTCTCTGCTGCTTACAGATTAAAGCTACTATATGTAAAAACCAAACCGTGATGTCTAAACACAAATATGAACAAACCATGACACCCCTTTTATATATATATATATATATATATATATACACATACATACATACATATATACACATACATACACACACACGTCCTAAAATGATGTAACATCCTCAGTTGTGAGTACATTTTAATAGTTATGGCAATGCATCCTTCAATTTGTCACATCCTCCTACACACAAATATTCATCTGTTCATCACAATAGCTTGTTTTCACTCAGTGGTCAATAATTTTGTCCTTGGAAAAAGTAAAACTATTTGAAAAACAACAAAGATTACAGAACAGACAAAAGCATTATTGCAAAGCAGAACAGAGTGGCTATACGCCCAACCATTGGGTCAATAAAGTAAATACGCGAGCATATACACCCAACCACAACCGACCAATGAGTGCGCTTGTAAGATCACTTCCAGTTTCAACGCGGGAGGGAAAAAAGGCGGATATTTTCTCGCCGGCTGCGGGAGGGTTCACAGCCCGCGGAGGAGCTGTGATCTAAAGTGGTTCTGTTTGGCTCATCACACCCAGGGAACTGTGTCGAACTCACACCATCTTACAGCCAACAAGCAGCATTTTGTTCAAAAACTGTTACGTCATTAACAGGCTTCCGTTCAAAATGCTTATGAAGTTTGTCTGTTTTCATGCATTGCGGTGTTTTCGCAGTAATTAAAGATGGCACCATTAAATGTGTCAAACTTACACCACAATAGAGCCTTAAAAAGTGGTGTAAAAAACATAGTTTAGATGCACAAAACGTGTCAAATACATGATCACGGTTGGACAAATAAGATAAAACATTATATTTATCTGCCCAATGGTTGTGCATGTAACATTCAATGTATGACTTATCTGCCCAATGGTTGGGCGTATAGCCTTTTTAACTTTTAAACTTATCTTGTGTTTGAAATTTACTTCTACATGTCAGTATAATGCAAAGCTTTACATAGAAATGACACATTTACCATTTATTTCATTTACGTAGCTTCCTGAAAATATTTTTGTTGACTCTATCCTACATGTGCAGGGGGCGCATAGGATGACATTTTATCGAATCATTTGCAAATATAATTATAAAACCTTGCCCACCAGACTAAAAGACCATACTGGCAGTTTTAAATATTAAAACCTTATGTTTTAGAAAATTTTTGTTTCAGTTTTGTCAGAGAAGAAAAAAACATTGGCCTATCACATTTTTCTTTTACAAACAGTGATGATAGGAGGCCCCATGCTAATGCTTTAGCATGTGTTATGTTAGGCTCACAGTTAGCATGAAAAAACAATCCATCACAGACGAGAAGTAGTCTTATTTACTAACAGCTAATGTGTTGTTGTTTTAAGAAGAGAAAAATAATTACTATATCACACATTAGCCTTTATGAGGTTTATTAGAAAACTAACCGGCAGTTTTATAAAAAAAAAAAAAAATATGGATTTGAATCACGTGCGATTACACCAGACATGCTTGAACCCTCGTGCGCATGCGTGAGTTTTTTCACGCGTGTCGGTGACATCATCCGCCTGTGGGCAGGCTTTGAGTGAGCACTGGTCCAGCCCTCTCGGCTGAAATCCTTTGTCTGCGAAGCTGCTGGAGACGGCGCGCGTTGCTTTATCAAAATTTTTTCGGGACCTGTGAAGGATATCCGAGTGGACACTATTCGAGAAATTCTGCTGGTTCTGCGGGCAAATTCACCGAGTCGGTTCCGTGACGACGACGCAAATCCGTCTGCGCCGCGACAGCAAAAACACCTCCGTGTTGAAAACCATTTGTAAAATTGAAGCAGTTTTTGATGGCTTTCAACGAGTATCTGAGAAATTGTTTAACAGTTGGGCATGTTCCAACTTGTCCGTTAAGGTTTCCAATGGAAGTGTTTTTCCTGTCGCGACCCCCCGCGGTCGGGTCCGGCCCAACATGCGAATCTGCCCGCATGTTCTTTCATTACAAAATCTGCTTTAACAGTGGAATGTCCGCATAAACTCCTCATGCCGACTTCTTCTGAAACTTCTCTGTTCTCTGACGACGACCTGGGTGAACAGAGCCTGAAATGTGGAAGTTTTCAGCTTGAAACAGAGAGATGACGCTGCCTCTGAGCGCAGATCGCCGTCAGGCGCCGTGGGCCGTCCTTAAAGCGACACTTACAGACCAAAATCTCTCATCAGCCGTTAAAATTTTTACCGAAAACCAGCTGAATTTATCGAATGGTGTCCACTCAGTTGTGCCTTACAGTTTTGAAAAAATTTTGATCAAACAAAGCAGCAGTCTCTGAGCCATTCCTAAACAATGGAAAAAAAAAAAAAAATCGACGAGAGGGTGGGCGACTCCTCACTCAAAGACAGCCCACTTGCGAATGACGTAACCGACAAGCATGACAAAAACTCTCGCATGCCCACGAGGGTTCAAGCATGTCTGATGTAATCACACGTGATTCAAATCCATATGGTTTTTGAAAAAAAAAATAATAAGGTTGGATACTTTTCTAATAGACCTCGTACTATACAGAGTGATGAGTCATCGCTCATTATGCTAATGAAGGTAGGCACTTTACTAAGATCTAACATTTTGTCATTTTAATAACAAAAGAAAAGTCATTGGTGTATAACACACTATCCATTAGCATACATAGTGATGAGTCATAGCGGCCCACATGCTAATGCTTTAGCATGTAGTTTATCTGGACTGAAAACACAATGTATCTCAAATAGTAAGTAATCTATATTTAGCAAAGCTAATGGGTTATCAGTTGTTTTAACAGACCCCTTTCCATTCTGAGCATGGTTACCCATGATTCCTAGTGCACTTCCATATTGTCAGACAGAAAACATAAAAGTAGAGTGAGCGGATGTGGACCATGAAGCGGCAGTTATCGGTACAGCGAGACAATGGTTAATTTATGCGTGGTGTTCGAGTGTACAAGCCATGGAAATGCAGCCAAAAGGTCACTAAGATTTTTGATATCCTGAAAGTCATCACAGATCAAGGATTTCTGTGGTTAGTTCAGGTCAACAGAGCTAACTGCATTACAAAGTGTGCTCTGAACATTTGTGTAAGTGTTTTTGGTGGATAATTCTGGGTTGAGTAAAGTAATTAATTTGCAAAACTTTAGTTGTGGTTGTGAGTTGATAATGCGATGAGGCGTTGTGGTTGGGGGTCGATGTTTCTGTGATGTGATGTGATGTGACTTGCAACCCATTGAAAAACTCATCACTTTCAAACTTTTAAATATTTTTGTCATGACAAAACATAATGTCCAAGCTCCAGTCATGAGCTTCTACCTTGTAAGGATCGATGCCATCAAACACCTTCAGCTTCTCCTTGTAGCGAGTAAATGTTGCTTAATCCAATGAATCGCTGTAGCATTTGATGGGGTCATCAAAACGGAGGCATTTAGTGTTTTTAAAATATATTTTGAATGTTCCTGCTTGGGCAGTCTGCAGTGGGTTACCCGACAAAATGATGCTGTGCGATGCATCACAGTTAATGAAAAGGGGTCTATAAAAGAAGACATCATTTGGAAGGTGTGTCCATGGCATGTTGGCAGAGAAATGCACTCCACCAGCTGCCGCTTTAGTTAAAGATGCCTTGATAATTGTGTTTCAGAGCACATTTAGAGGCTAAAGTGTAATTTATTGAAAGTAAAGCTCAGACAAATACTAAATATCCCCTTAACAACACAGATATATATTTTTAATTTTCTTGCAGGATTTTTCCCACTGTGGCCTATTTACAGACTGAAGGACACCAGATGCCATCCTGAGACGTTCCTCATACCAAGTCAGTTGTCACATGAATAGTAAGAAATTAATGCAGGCCAACAATAGATGACTTCTTCAGTATGACAGCCAGGTGGTGGCAGATAATTACAGGTTTTCTAGAAGAAGCTCATGTTCCTGTCATAAAGCAGACATGCTCCACCCACCTGGACAGCCACACCCCAAACACTGCCTGACCCCCTCCATGATTTGACCAGTCTGTGGATTTGACCAGAGCTGAGGTGTCCAAATTCAACACTGCTTTTATTTCTCCAAGCAAGCAGGTTATGTTTTCTGCATCTGTTTCTTAGTTTATAGGCAGTACATCTCAAGAAAATAGAAAACTAAAGGGTGTTTTTTTTGTTTGGTTGGTTTTTTTGCTGATTGTGGTTTAATCTGTCACCGTCATTTTTTTTTTTTTTTGAGATGTCTGCGATAACTTACTGCAAACAAAAGGATCAGAATTGCACCTCGAGAAAGAACGAAGGCAAACACATACATGTTTTTCTTCTTAAAACCTCCTGACAGCTGTCAGAGACAACACCCTGAACAATAAGTCACCATGCAGCAATCGAGAGACGCCACAAAACCACAATGCACAATGTATGCGTGTCTCTGAAAACATTCCACTGATCTGCTCACACTCTGTTCAGAATACAGTTTGCCGAAGACAACTGATAAAACATATGAAAACTGAAAATTTTAGTCAGCAATGTTAAGTATACAACCCCTGGCAAAAATTATGGAATCACCGGCCTCGGAGGATGTTCATTCAGTTGTTTAATTTTGTATTTTTGTAATTTTTGTAAAAAAAAAAAGCAGATCACAGACATGACACAAAACTAAAGTCATTTCAAATGGCAACTTTCTGGCTTTAAGAAACACTATAAGAAATCAAGAAAAAAAGATTGTGGCAGTCAGTAACGGTTACTTTTTTAGACCAAGCAGAGGAAAAAAATATGGACTCACTCAATTCTGAGGAAAAAATTATGGAATCACCCTGTAAATTTTCATCCCCAAAACTAACACCTGCATCATATCAGATCTGCTCGTTAGTCTGCATCTAAAAAGGAGTGAACACACCTTGGAGAGCTGTTGCACCAAGTGGACTGACATGAATCATGGCTCCAACACGAGAGATGTCAGTTGAAACAAAGGAGAGGATTATCAAACTCTTAAAAGAGAGTAAATCATCACACAATGTTGCAAAAGATGTTGGTTGTTCACAGTCAGCTGTGTCTAAACTCTGGACCAAATACAAACAACATGGGAAGGTTGTTAAAGGCAAACATACTGGTAGACCAAGGAAGACATCAAAGCATCAAGACAGAAAACTTAAAGCAATATGTCTCAAAAATCGAAAAATGTACAACAAAACAAATGAGGAACGAATGGGAGGAAACTGGAGTCAACGTCTGTGACCGAACTGTAAGAAACCGCCTAAAGGAAATGGGATTTCCATACAGAAAAGCTAAACGAAAGGCATCATTAACACCTAAACAGAAAAAAACAAGGTTACAATGGGCTAAGGAAAAGCAATTGTGGACTGTGGATGACTGGATGAAAGTCATATTCAGTGATGAATCTCGAATCTGCATTGGGCAAGGTGATGATGCTGGAACTTTTGTTTGGTGCCTTTCCAATGAGATTTATAAAGATGACTGCCTGAAGAGAACATGTAAATTTCCACAGTCATTGATGATATGGGGCTGCATGTCAGGTAAAAGCACTGGGGAGATGGCTGTCATTACATCATCAATAAATGCACAAGTTTATGTTGATATTTTGGACAATTGAAAGGATGTTTGGGGATGATGAAATCATTTTTCAAGATGATAATGCATCTTGCCATAGAGCAAAAACTGCAAAAACATTCCTTGCAAAAAGACACATAGGGTCAATGTCATGGCATAGGGTCAATGTCATGGCATAGGGTCAATGTCAATGAGCAGATCTGATTTGATGCAGGTGTTAATTTGGGGGATGAAAATTTACAGGGTGATTCCATAATTTTTTCCTCAGAATTGAGTGATTCCATATTTTTTTCTGATGATGGGGCACTTAGCCTTTGACCAGTTTGTCTAATTGGTCCAACTGGGAATAACATGATCATCTGGTTGAAGGTACCTAAGCTGGGTCCTGGTCTAAACTATACCAGTGTAGTCAGTGGGGCTTTAGGTCACTTTAGGTCAGGGGTCACCAGTCCTGCTCCTGGAGTCCACCAGCCCTGCATGTTTTCTATGTGTGCCTGCCGCAACAATTGCTATGCTAATTAGTCAAGTCTGGCATATTCCAGCTCTTGATTGGCTGAACACACCTGAACTAGTTAATTAGCAGAAGGTGGAAAAGGGTAAGTTGGCAAACATGTAGAGCAGGTAATTTCCAAGTTCCTTCCACTTTTTGCTTCTCCAAATATGGCAAAGATCCTTCCTGTCAAAACTTCAGATGTACATACTGACTGTGGGACAAGCGGGCTTTGAACACTCGACCTTCTTACTGAGAACTAAGAGCACTACTACAGCGTCACTTTGGCTGTTGACGAAATCATTCAAATTCTTGATAACTTTCTTGACGTCAGTGAACTTTGACATGAATGCGTATTTTTGTGGGACTGCTGACCTCTGAGGTGACCTCTGAGATGAAAGAAGAGCCTAGCTTAGCCATGTCACGTTATCAAACGTTTCCCTCCGGATCTATGAGCTGTTCTACAAACACACTGATGGGAGTTTGCTGTCAATTGTAAGACAAGTCTGGTTCATACTAAACACAATCTCATAATTAACCTATTGCAGGGTTGGTTAGCAATGCTGCTAACTAGCTAGCCTGTCTGTATGCTAGTTTAGCAGACAGCTACCATCGCTCAAAAACAAACAAAGGGCTGTTGAAATTTGTCAATTTTGGTAGTCATCAGTGACATCAGTGTAGACAGACGTCTTACATTAGTCATTTATATCAGACTGCTGTCCAGTTGGTGAGTTTACAAAATAAATGAACCTAATTTAACAAATCAATTTCCTTAAAAATTGCCAGAAGACAATGAAGTGCAACCAACTGCTCGAGGAGATCAAAACAGTAAATATCAGACAAATCAGAATATAAACAGCAACATTTACAACCTATAATCTCATATTATGTAATCTGTCACATCACCAAAATAACTCAAATTTGTTTAATTGCAGTGGCCACCACAGGCTTTTATTTGTTTTTCTTGTGACAACCAATCATTGTTTAATAAAAAGAAAGTCCAGGCTTCTTCATGCAAAAAAAAAAAGTTATGTTTAATGTTCAGAATCACTTTGGGATTATGACCAGGTGCTGTAAGCGGCCATATCCAGTGTTCAACAAAACTGTTTTGGATCCTGACTGACCATCCAGATGGTTTTTAATCTCAAAGTGAAAATAAAACATGATCTTAATTAAATATAATGGATTATTTTAACTATTCAACACAACTAACAAAACTAAATCATTACTTTTGCAGCAGCTCATCTTCAGACAGGTCAGGGACCAATGAAATATCACTGATGAAAAAATGTAGAGTAAGGCAGTGTGAAGCAGGTCATCCTCAAAAACTGACCAAACTGCACCACAGAGACAAGTGAGGGAAGCCACCAAGACACCCATCACAACTCTGCAGGAGCTTCAGTGGCTGTGGCAAAGGCATGTCTACTTTGTACAGATGCTGCACTCCTCATCAAACACCTACAGAAGATCAGAGTCCAAAATCCTCTCAGCTGTCGCCGTTGTTGTTGTTATCTCCACCAATAATGAACCAATAACGGGACTATATAGATTCACATGGAATCTGTAGAAACAGCATTCCCGTTTCCACCCATCTGAAATAAAGATAAAGTCTTTTTTCTGGAATGTTCTTATCAGAATAATGTGCAGAGTCCAGCTGGACTCGCCCTTTGAAATGGCACGGAGAATATAAACACTAAATATCTCATCACCATGACAAAAACAGCTTCCAGACATCGTTTAAAAAGCAGCAGGTTTGATCCTGGTTCAAGTGCTGAGAACTGAAGATGAGAACTGGATCTTAAACAACAAAAACAGCCAACAACAGTCACGTTATTTTTTCTCTTTGCTACTTCTTCAGCCTCTCTGGAATTTTGTCATCATGATACATCTGAGTCATGCAAGTGTTAAAGCATAACAAACTAAAACTGCAAACCTAAAATATCTCAACGGTTTTTCTTTTTGTTTTTTTTTGTTGTTGTTGTTATTGTTTATTTTTTTGGGGGGGGGGGAGGGGTCCATAACAGTCAGTGTTTTGTAATTTTTCTCAAAAGTAACCCTAAAATATTTGAATAGTCACAACAATCAGTAGATTGCTTCACTGGGATGATTTAAACCTGCAAGTCAGCAAAACAACAAAAGCCACAAACTAAAAAATAAATCTGCACTGTGCTGTTGTGAAACCCACATACTGCGTTCATATTTTTTAAAAATTTTATCTGTAAATTCACATCGGCCATCACAACAGAAGCTAACCTGGTCCAAAATGGAGGCCGTGCTTAGCTAACCACGTGTCAAGTCCCCAAATCACATAGATAAAGTTCACAGTTAGATACAAATACAAACACATTCTTTTCAAATAATGAACTTATATTATTAAGCTCGCTAACCTGATCTAGTCACTGTGTCCGCTCAGCAGCTTCATTAACATATAGCCAACCTGGAAATTAGGGGAGTAAGCTAGTTGTTGTGAAACTCAGATACGCTGCATTCAGAACCCTCAGAAGTTCAGAGATTCCAACCTCTAGCTTGGGGGAAAAATGCCTTTAATGGTACATTGGGCCAGAATTTCTACTTGGAATCTCGTGAGGAAATGGAGCAACCAGAGGTAAGCAAATAAGCATGGCAGTCATGGGGGCCCCCTTTACAACTAGAGAGACAACGATGTTAAAAATGCATTTTTAAATGTATTTTTCACAAGACAATACTGCTATATGTCATATATTCACATTCTACGTAGATAGTGAAGTTAGCAGCATCACACATAAGCAAAAACATCTTTGAGGATTTCATTTAGCCCAAAAGACATTAGCCTAGCTCTACTGTAGTATAGGCTATAGTTGATGACTCAAATTACTGACATCATCTCATGAACATGCTTTTTCCAGAAGTAGGGTTTTTTTTTTTTATGGAAGTGGCTATCTGTACATAGCGGTAATAATAATTCCAAATTCTATTTGTACGTAGCGCAGCCTTGTTATGGTAAGGGCTTATGGTTAGGGTTAACGTAGTTTAGGAATCTACTTCTCAATAGCAAATACATGTACAGGTATGTAGCCTCATAATAATATGATATTGATCAATGAGAGAGACACTATGCACAAACAGAAATTCACTGTATGAATACGGCTACCCACTACCTTTTTTATGTCAGATCTTTCCAAAAGTCTAAGGGTTCTAAACACAGCAATATTTGTAAATGCGGATTAGCTTCACTGGAACAATCCAAGACCTTAAACCCTGAATTCTTGACTTTAAACAGCTCTGAATAAAAGCAGAATAATTTTTGTACATTTGAGATTAGCTAACTGCTTTGGTCAGCTGTCAAAAACAACTACATATCTGGACTTTGTGCAATAAATGTGGAACTTTTGGGACAAAAAAAACCCCAACTTTTTTTTGTTTGTGAACATAATTAGTCAATGGATGCATGAATAATCTACAGGTTAATCAATCATAAAAGTAATTGTAAAGTACAAGAATAGCTACTAAATTTCACCAAATTCATCTACATATGGTTCTATAAAATGAATTTACTGGAGCTTCAAGTTCATCTAAGTAGAGTCTCTGTCATCCAGTAATATAATTATATTTTGAATTAACCTGAGTGAATTTAATTGAAAACTTTAATTTATTGATCACATAAAATTTTGTAACCGATTAATAACTTCATCAACTTCAAAACTTGTTGGAAACTGTACAATACTTGACGTCAAACTGTTCTGAAATTCTAAATATTGACTTTTCAGTTTGTCAATGTGAACGTTTGTTCCTGTTCTGTTTCAACTGTTTAAAAAAAAAAAAAAAAAAAAAAAAAAGCCTTAAACCAGATTTACATGAGAATCCGTCTGATTTTAAGTTGATTTAAAAGCTGCTGGCGACAAACCGGTTTAAAGTAGAAACCTAAACCAACACTGAAACTGAACTTAAACAGAATGAACCGGTTTTACTCTCCACATAAAAGTAATCAAAGTGTCGCTGTTCACTGAAGCTGAAAGTTAAAGGAGTTTCTTCTTACCTGAGTGTCTCTGATCACGAACAGACAGACTGACAGACACAGACTGACTGACTGACTGACTGCGGTCCGCAGGTGAGCGCGCGCTGCTCTGGTGGGCGGGGCCACGGCTGCACCTGTACTGATGTATGTTACGTCACCTGGTGGCCGGAGGGAAGAATGAAGGGAAGAAAAAAAAAATACCTGGCGGGAATCCAAAGAGAAAGTTTGAAGAAACTCGTGAACCTCCCTCTGTGTCCATGTTTGGAGATCTGACTGTTACCCAAACCGAACAGGTATTTCAGGAACGTTTCTCCTCCCGAGGACATTTTCACTCAGTGTCACACAGCAAACTATCGAATCTATCTATCTATCTATCTATCTATCTATCTATCTATCTATCTATCTATCTATCTATCTATCTATCTATCTATCTATCTATCTATCTATCTATCTATCTATCTATCTATCAAAAAAGTACCTAACTCCAGTCCCTGAATACTTACAGAAGAACAATAAGTCCAGAGGACTGGACAGTGGTGGGTTTAGTGACGGTCCTTGTCAGTCCAGAGGACCGCACAGTTCACTGAGGGTCCTAATCAGTTTAGAGGACTGGACACTCACAGGTTTACTGAGGGTCCTAGTCGATTCAGAGAACGGGACAGTGGTGGGTTTAGTGACGGTCCTCGTCAGTCCAGAGGGCCGGACAGTCATAGATTTACTGAGGGCCCTAGTTGATTCAGAGAACCGGACAGTGGTGGGTTTAGTGACGGTCCTCGTCAGTCCAGAGGGCCGGACAGTCATAGATTTACTGACGGCCCTAGTCGATTCAGAGAACCGGACAGTGGTGGGTTTAGTGACGGTCCTCGTCAGTCCAGAGGGCCGGACATTCATAGGTTTACTGAGGGTCCTAGTCAATTCAGAGGACCAGACACTGGTGGGTTTAGTGACGGTCCTTGTCAGTCCAGAGGGCCAGACAGTCAAATGTTTACTGAGGGTCCTAGTCAATTCAGAGGACCGAACAGTGACAGGTTCACTGACAGTTCTCTTTGACGTGGTGTTGGTAGATTTGCCGGCTGTCACAGGTGTTGAACTGAAATGCAGAGCATGTCTGTTTTGGATAACACCGGAGCCACGCCTTGCATTCCTGGGCGTGGGACCACACCCACTTAGCAGGTTTGTGTGAGGACTCATCGCTGCTTGTCCACCTTTGTGCTGACTATATGTCATTAAAACGTTTTGTCCTTTTGTTACAAAATGACACGGACATGAACCTGTCAGAGTTTAGATCAGCCTGAAGCTGTCAGTTTCAGGAAAACATTTGGACATTTGAACTGATGAAGTTTCAGTTCAGGTAGTAGGTTGTCCATGAGCCAAAGGGTGGGTAACTTGATTTTCAAGGAACACTGACCCCCAAACTGTTTTACATTGAGACACCTCAGAAGAATGAAGCAACAGCTGTCCATGAGCTCCGTCGGGTTAAATTTTCTATAATTCCATTTTTTTTTCTTCCAGTGTGCTAGTTCATGAAAACACTTTGGTGCAGCAAATCAACCAATAAATGTTTATTTAGCCTATGCAATATCCCATACTAGAGTGCATTTATGTCTGCCACCTGCTGGACACTGAGCACACTGCATTCTCCACCCACTGGCCCCATCTTCACGTTAGCATCAGCATACAACTTCTGCTAGCAATAGTGAGGACAAATAAAGGAGGAAATGTGCAACAGAATGATAAAGTAAAACAGTAATTAAAGAAAAGCTAAAGCTGGAACTAAAAGAATGACTAGAAGCTGTGGTTGGTGAACTTTTCGTTGGTACTGTGAATTAGTGACAACAAATGTAAAACCTGTTTTGTGTATGTTCAAATGTACATTTAAACGTTGCCTGTAATCTACACAAAATATTACACTGGTTATGATTTTGTACAACTGACAGGTTTAGATAAGGTCAGTTAATTAGTCTTGAGGAATAGATCTAAATGTTGAAGAATCTCAGCATTAAGACTATATCAGCATTTTAACATTGCAATAAAAAAAAAAAAAAGACAGCAACACTATAAGCTGAAGTGGTGATTTAAATGAATGACTGGACAGAACCAAAGTTCGGACAAAGTCACCTTTTGTCAGAACATTTATCACAAATCATTCTGAGGCTTTGTGCTGCTTTCATGTGTTCCTCTGGAAAATGGAGTTATCTGTTGTAACCTGCACCCAGACTGACATGAAAATCCTTGATGAGTCACCAGGATCAATCCTGGTCTGATTAAAATTGAGGTAACCCCTTCCGATTAAGAGCTACTTCTCCTGAAGTTGTGATGTTATGTTCAACTTATTTGAGCCAATTCTTTCACAGGGAAAGCAAATCACAGTTCTTACAAAATAGTTTTCATGTGTATGGAATTTTTTATCTACATTTAATACGTATTTTATAGTCATCTCCATACATATTAAATGGACTGAATTTATATAGCACTTTTCTATCTGAAACAGAAGCTCAACGCGCTTTACAATGAAGCCTCACATTCACACATACTGATGTCAGACTGCCGCCATGCAAGGGCACTCACTACACTGGCAGCAACTTGTGGATTAAGGACTGTCCCCAAGGGCCCTTAGTGATTTTCCTGGTCTGGTTGGGGTTTAAACTGGGGATCCTCCGGTCTGAAGCCCACTACTTAACCACTAGACCATCATCTCCCATATATCAGAACAAGGAGACTTTTTTTTGTAATTTTGCTTCCGTATAAAACACAATGGCTTCGAAAAGAAACAGTCACCATGTTCTTATCGTAAAGATTTTTAGCTTTGACTTTCAGCCATAGTAGTTTATAATTTAATGGTCGAAATAAAGTCCAAGAAAATGTTTGTATTCATCCCAACTGGTCTCAAGAAAACACGTTGTAAAAGTCAGGAATTATGGAAACAATAATCCTTATATTTAAAACTGAAAGTCAATCTAATAACGCAATTCTATCAATAATTAAGGAATACGGTGTGATCCTGTCTGGTAAGTTTGTCTTTCAAAATCTGAGTGACCCTGCAAGAAAGAGACTGGTGAGGGAAGCCACCAAGACACCATGACAACAGAATGTTATAAGCTTCTGTGGGTGAAAGTCATACTCAAAGCTGAAAATCAACATGATAAGGACATATTGATTGTTTCTTTTTAAATCCATTGTGTACACAGGCAAAATTACAAAAAAAACAAAAAACAGTCTCCCTGTTCCAGTATTTATGGAGCTGAGTGTATATTAGTTTAAATCCAAACATTGGCACGGTGGGACATCTGGTCTTGTTCAGGCAGGTTGATGTAAAGTTGGTCTTTTGTCTGAATGCAATTTATGAAGACTGTTCAACACTGTCAGGAAAAGAAAGGACAAAAACAGAAGTTTTGAATTCAACTCATTATTGCAGTAAAACTGGTACAGAGTAACAGATTACAACGCTCATGGCACAGTCACCAAAAAAGAGAAATCAGGCGTGTATGTACAACAACGAGGGAAAACAAACATCAGGGGAACAGAAAAATGAAAATACTGGAATCCTGGAGATGATTATACAACAAAGAGAAAAATATGAAATGAAGCATCACAAAAAAATATTTAAAAAACACATTTAGCACTTACACCGACAGATTCAATCTTCGTGTTTCACCTAGGTCCAATTCAAAGCAGCTTTTCCTTTTCATGAAAAGCTGCTTGATGGCAAACACTAAAAACAAGTGACTGAAACTGCCTCGCACAATTTGACATCCTTTTTGGGGAAATAGCTGTTACGATTGTTTGCTGACAATTTGACGATTTATATTTGTGACCATCCAATTTCTCACAAAATGTAGATTCATTTCAAACCAGGTGATTTTAGTTTTACCAAATTAACCAGTGTTGAAAAAAATGCACATCAGAACAGGCTGATGGCATAAACACGGTCACCAGGGGGCATTCAAACAAGCTGAATTATGGGCACCTTTGTTCACATTTTTTTTATAATTCACATAATTATTAATTCCCTTTTACAGAAATAAATCACAACTACAAATAGCAGAATTCTAACAAATGTTTATCTCAGTATAACTCATTTCTTTGAGGTGATAACAAAACTGATGTACTTTAGATGAATAAAAAAAATGTATGTTTCTGTTACACTCATTCATGGAGTTGAGGTCAAAATAGTGGGCGGGATTAATGAACAACTAAGCAAAGTACAGACCATAGAGATAAACAAATAATGCAGCGTAGTTTTTCTTCATAGGGCAGTTTCAATCAACGTCAATTTAATGTATGACTTCTTTTGTAAAGCAACGAAGGTGAAGTTTTCTACATGTCACCCCCTAGTGTTTGGCATATTTTTTCCACAAGTTGTTGAAGTTCTGAAATGTCTAAATGTTTGCATGTCCCGTTTCCACAGTTAACTTATTCAATATTCTGTTTTAAATTAATGTTTGTATTTGCACCTTCAATGAGAACAAAATGAGGAGTTATTTAACATTTTACCATGTTTTTCCTGTCAGAGTCATTTTAATTTAGCATCTGTATGTAAATTGCACCGTCGCTCATGGGAACGATTCAAACACTTTGATTCAGACTTTAGATGGTCAACAAACAAACACATACAAACAAAGTGTTGGACAAACACTCCAAAAAAAGTTCACTATCGTCGTTAGCTGGCAAGTCGTCGCCCCGCAGAAACCCCACAAAAACTATTTACACAATCCGCTACCCAAACAAACAAAATGAAAAATGGTCATGAGAAATAAACATCATATAATGACTTTGTCCTGTCAAACCTTTAAAGTGTTGCCTCAGTTATACACATAATAAAAACAAAAACTAAGAAATGACTTTGGAACTTTTGATTTCACTACATTTTCAATGTGACACTTTTTTTCCACACACTGAATTTTACTTTTTCATCTTAAAAAAACTGATACAACATATTTTCTAAAACACAAAATAACAACAGTCTACATGTAAAAATATAACTTTTACATACACAATTTCAAAATAATGGTTAAGTTTGTCATTTTGTTGCATACAATTTACAAACATCTGTGTTGTTGCTTCAAAACAGCGAACGATGGAACGCCGTCCCATTTTGTCCTGCACAGGATGCCGTAGTAGTCAGAGGGCGTTGCGACAGCAACAACAGAGAACATGACAAAGTCTGTGAGAATGCGTAACACTGAGGGGCCGCTTCAACTTCCGCGACTTCAGTCTTTGAGAAAATAATTCAGTCTCAAGCAAACACTGAAAAATGAAATTATAACACCAAAAAAAGGCACCCTCCACTTATAATTATATATAATTTTTTTGTTTGTTTGTTTGTTTTACATTTATATATAGATTGATTTATTCAAATAGATATTTTTCCAGTTAGCGTGCCGTCCTGTATGTTAGCTAAGATTAAAACCGCTTTAAAATGCCGACCGACAGTTCAAAACGCTGCCGGATGGAATCTTTTTTTTGGGGGGGGGGGAGGGGTCGTGTTTTGTAGTTTGTGATTTTTATTTTAGTTTTTATTTTTCATTTTTTAAATAATAGACAAAAACAGACAAAAAAGTGATAAGCTAAACAATTCTTAAAAAAAGAGAATAGAAAGAAACCATTTTACAACAAACAACCACACTTTGAAGACTATGTGGGCTTAAAGACAAGCCGATCAAATACAGATAAAAAGCCGATAAGCTATAATACAAGAAGGGACGCTTGACAGGGCTGAGGCTTCAAAGAGAAAGTTGTGGGTTAGGGGTTACGGGGGGGGTCACTGGGGTCATACGGGCGGGTCCCATGATGCGGACTCAAGCGACTGTCTCATTGGCTGAAAGCAAAAAAACAAAACAAAAACAAAAAACACGGTCTACTTACATATCAGCATACAGTACATTAAATACAGTTTTTTAAAATCCAAAAAATACTTCTTTTTTTTTTTCTTTTTAGCTTTTTTTAAATTCCCAGGTCTGGTAAAAAAACCTGACTGCATAGAACCTAACCACTAAGAACAGGTTTCCCTAAGCTTGCATTCTATTAATGTCCAGGCGAATGTTGTCCTCTGGCGAATGATATGAACTCTAAAAAGGCACATCGGTTCAGGTGTGAAGGTTCAGATTGCATCTGTGGGACCGCCGGGGGGAGGGTGTGGGGGGTACTGGTTCTGGTTTCAGGTGAATAAGGCTCGGGTCAGCAGAGAACACAGAACCAGGTCTGGGCTGAGGAGGATTTAAGACCTGGTCAATGGTCACTGGAGGCTTTCTGATTGACTTTAAAATCGGAAAACTCATATTCTGGCACCAACGCAACGTGACCAAGATGAATAAGGAATGGATGTTGGCTCGCACATCGACTTTGGGGTAGATGGTTCAATCTGTTGCCATGACAACATGTTAGCACTACAGTATCATAAGGAGAGTTAAGTGTCAAAATCCAACCCCTCATCCACATTATGACACCTGGGTAACAGATCAAGTTACCCAGGGTGCCTGTCGGGGTGAAATATGGTGGGGACCTTGTGTGGCCCGTGGCTGCTATGGTAATCATGAAGGCCCGACAGGAACTTTGAACACGATATAGCTAATGGGGCTCTGGTGAAACAAGGAGTCCTCAAAGGCGGATCAGGTGGAGGAGGTGATGGCTTGTAATGCAACGGCTGTGATGGTGGATGAAGGCTGCGTCAGGTCCTCAGACCCTGATCATCTGGGATTTCCCAGCCATTGGACCAGGCTAAGGATCTGTTATGGACCCTGTGTTTGTCAGCGTGCAGCAACATTCACAAACTAAACAAACCCTACACAGGCATCTCTTGATGGAAGTTGGATATAGAATTCCACCATCCTGTGCAGGAATCGACTAAGAGACCGTCTTTCTTCTCACGACAGAGCAGAGTTGGAAAACCTGCCCACAGATCTGATCAAAATTATCCTGTTTTTTTTTCCCCACTGCCAATCATCTAGAATACAAAAGCATCAAGTTTTCTTCTTTTGGCCTCCAAGATGTTTTGCTGTCTCATAAAAGGCAAGGAACAGGAAACAGAATGAAACAAATGAGTCGCGCTGTTTATCATGGCTGCTGGACAATGACGTCAGTCAGAAAGCCTCATCGGGTGGACATTCAGGGCGGGGTCAGAGTTTTCAGGGAGATGTCAGACCAGGAATCGTGGGACTCTAATGAATCAAACACAGGAATGCTTCGACTGGCCACTGCTCGGTCCCCAGGAGTAAACGGCGGCAATGTCCTCATCCCGTTTTTAAGTGGCAGCGTTGTCATGACAATGAATTTCTGTCCTGATCAACTCCCCAATGTCAGATCTTCGGAGCGCTGGGAGAACTCGATTCAAGCAGCGCGATGGTGATTCAGGGAATGTGCTGATTGTGGAATAGATTTCAGAATCCAGCGCTTGTCCAACTTGCCTGACCTGTGACCCTGGATTAGCATGATCTCTGGCAGCTCGCCGCAAATCTACGATTATGACATTTTCTAATTTTAGCCGCCCACCCCACCTGAAAGAAAACCCATTGAGGCTGCAGCCACGTTGCTTTTCCCTCTGCATGTTGTCCACATCTGATTTTTGTCCCGCCTCTCGCCATCTTTCCGCTCTCAAACTAACAAATGATTATTATGTAACTAAGCTAACTGGGTTCCTTCTTCTATTTGAGTGATTTTCATAACAGCTTTTCTCATCATAACAGTGATCATTGTGATATATTCCAATTTTACGAAAATTCAACAACAAAACAAGTAAAGTGAATAAAGCGGTAAAGCGATATTGCGATGCGATATTTTTCTAACCCAGTTAGCTCAGCTAGTTAGCGTGTAGCTGAATAAAAAAATAAGTCTGTTGAATTCATTTTTAAAAACAACGTATTGTGTTAATGTGCTGATTAGTTACAGGTTTTACTGAATAAATTTTAAATTTGAATTTAAATTTAAATTTGTAGTCAAACCCACATCATTACGAGCCAAAAAAGTGACGCATTTTTATTTTTGTTTGTGCTGTCATTAACTGTTCTACTGTATTCAATGACCTCAAATCGTTGACTAAATGATGCATTTTTAAACTTACATACTTTTGCCGGTGTCGCCGACTGAACGTCGCCCCCACCCCAAAAATCTGTCCGCCCTGCCTTCACTGCACATGCATCATCAGCCACGGTTCACGGATTATAACCTCGTTTCTGCTTAAAAGTGCACTCCAGTTGTCATCTATCTTGACAACAGATATCTGAAGCTTTTCTACAACAATCATTTCCGCATAAATTCAGCATTATTTCATCATAAGAGATGGAGGACGCAATCAGAGCGCCGCAGCTACACAAGCTGTTAACTGATGCGTTCACTGCGCATCAGCCATTTCAAAATGTCACCAAGTATCGCCTTGTTTCTCCTTAAAATGGCCTCGTTTCTGCTTAAAATTGACTTTACAATGATTTAAGAGGTTTTTACCTTGTCATCTGATGGTTAATAATCACATCTGATCACTTTGGGTGAAGAGACTCTGTGTCTCAGACGAGCTGCTGAGCTCCAAAATGAAGCATGCACAGTGGAGGCAGGGCGGACCAATTTTTAGGGGGGGGACCATTCGGTGTGCGAAACTGGGTACCGTCGTTTTCTGTTTATCAGGAAAATATAAAACAAAATTTCCGATTCTTGTTTCAGATCCTCTGAAGGATTTGTGTGGAAATGCGTGAGACAGAGAATGACATGTACACCATGTTCTTTTTCTTGTTCAATGATAGTCAACAAACATCCTGTCAAAATAAAAGCCCCTCTTGTTCCACTGATGTATTTGTTTACATCAAAGCCACTGAAGCGCCTCAGAAAATCCGGTTTCTTTTGTCATAATTTAGACGCTTCTGAAAATGTTCTGACGGGAGTCTGGGGAACCTTATTATTAATATTTTTTTGCTAACTTCGTCCGACTCCTCGGCATCCACAGAGTGATCAGGCTTCGTCCACAGGATGGCACTAGCCTGCCGTTCAGTCAAAGATGGTACTGACGCCCCATAAATATGCATAAAGAAAAATCTCTAAAACATTTTGTGATATGTGTTGATTGTTGTGAAAAACGTCCCTAATCCCGCCACACTATTCACCTCCAAACAGATTTTTTTAAACAAGTTCTTCTCTTTTTTCCTCATTTTCTCACATATATATTTATTTATATATAATGAATTCTTTTTGTTCTTTCAAATGGGGAATGCTGATAAATCCAGTCGTAATAGAGGAATTTATTAGACTGATTCCAAAGCTGTTTGCTAGTCCACTGTTGTCCATAAACTGATGGTTCTTCCACGCTGTGGGTCCGTTTTATCATCTCCGTGAAGCAGCATCGAGTCCAGCTGGAGACGCGACAAGATGGCGAGACTGCTGAAGGAGATTTTGCAATTTGTTCTCGACAGAAGAACGAGCCGAAGGTGAAGAGGAGGGTCGGAGACAGACGAGAGGACTGAAAGAGGCTGATTGGTCCGCTGGAGTGTCCGCATCACTTTGATCAGCTGCTGGGTTGTCATGGAAACGCCATCAGAGGAAGTGGTCACTCATCATCTTGATGAATTCTGGCAAGTTGGACCTGGAAAAAGGAAGATCATTTTACTGAGGTTGTGCATCAACATTCGGTAATGTAGGAAACATGCGTTTTACACGAACACAGCGCTTCAAAACACATTTTATAAAAACAACAGATAGGTTTACGTACAGCTTGGTTTAAAATGTTCAAACTCAGTTTTCATCAATGTCACAGATTTCACAGTTAATCTTTTATACCCCAGTCACAACAGAGGCGGAATGCCATTGGGATGAATATTCACCGTATATTCCGGAACAGTGGAATAGCATTCTAAAACCTCTGACTGCATTCTGAGTGCATTCCAAACACTCGGACCCATTCCTGGCTGAATGTTCTGCTCATGCTCAAAACATTCGAGGTGCAGTTGAAGTGGAGACATATCGAACGGCATTCAAAATGTATTCTGACTGCATACTCTGTTCGGGTTGAAAATCGAAATGGTCAGCCACTTCTAATCCTGCCAGAATATGCCGAATGTGCCACGGATGAACCGGAATGCACCTCGAGTGCAGCTCGACTGCCATCCAACCAGACTACGGATGGCAAATGAACTGCACTCGTACGGCATTCAAGGTGCATTCTTATTATTCTTACAGCATTCTAACAGCATTCCAGGTATTCCTACTGTGGTCCAAATACATTTAAACTGCATTTGAAAGCATAGTAAGAATGTGCAGGATCCAGTCTGACATGGCAAAAATGGGCATAATCCGGACACAGTCGGGAGGGAAAGAGGGCTGTGGGCGGATCCTGTCCAGACTGCCTCATCCAAACCTGCACGATTGCATCCAAAGTGTATTTAGACAACAGATAGATGACACAGACGTCTGTCAGACGGCCATAAAAAGCGCTGAAGACTGCCCGATGTCCAAACGTCTGGATGGGAAACATGGGACTGGAGTGGGAGGCAGCGCCGTGTCCTCCCTTTACACAGTCCCTGCCGGCCCAAGCCTGCGCTGCTGTCAGCCACTGGACACCTTTTGCTGCTAAACATTGCTGTGTGCTAAACTTTGCTGTGTGTGCCACTGTCAGCCACTGGATACCTTTTGCTGCTAAACTGTGCTGGCAGTGGGCCAAGCTTTCCCATGCGCACATCATTCATCAGATGCAGCCTTTCCGGTGAAGTTTAATTTCTTTTTTGTTTGGCTCACTTCAGCATAGGCAGCACAACGCAACTCTGCACACCGCGATGTCTGTTTGGCATGTCACAAGGGATTCATTTATGCCGTGGTTGTTTCCAGCACACAGCAGCCGGGTGAGAGTGTTTTCACCACAGGCAGTGGTCCCTGGCTCCTGTCCGCCCTACGCTGTGAAACACTGCTGGAGCCGTGCCGGACATGATATTCATGTTTAATAATGTTGTCATGGGCTGGCAAAACAGTTCCAAGTCATACCTCATACAGAGTTAGATGGCGATCAAGTAATAATATGTATATTACAGTAGTGAGACCTGTTCAGCTCTGAGCCCCTGACGTGCCCAATGATGCATTAATGTGCATGAGACAGCGTTGGTGTGCATCTGCCCGTGTCATCATCATTATGTTGCCCATGGAGAAGAATTGAATGTATCTGTACTGTAAGGTCTATTATAGGTAAAACAGCCTGCTCAGATCTGTGGTGCTGTGTGACGCACTGACCTGTAGTGGCGCACGGTGCTTTCGGTTTGATTTCATGCTGTTCACATCGACTGCACATGACGAATGGGTGCCATATACATGTTATTACATATCAGCCACACCTTTGGGGAGGTGATGGGGGGAGGTAATGGACTAGTGGTTAAAACGTTGGACTTGAGACCAGAGGATCCTCGGTTCACATCCCAGCCTGACCGGAAAATCACTAAGGGCCCTTGGGCAAGGTCCTTAATCCCCAAGTTGCTCCCGGTGTGTAGTGGGCGCCTTGCATGGCAGCAGCCTAACATCTTGGTGAATGTGAGGCATTGATGTGTAAAGCGTTTTGAGCATCTGATGCAGATGGAAAAGTGCTATATAAAGGCAGTGCATTTACGAGGTCTATTAGAAAAGAAACTGACAGTTTTATTTTTTTTAAAAACTATATGGATTTGAATCACGTGTGATTACATCAGTCAAGCTTGAACCCTCGTGCGCATGCGTGAGTTTTTTCACGCCTGTTGGTGATGTCATTCGCCTGTGAGCACGCCTTGTGGAAGGAGTGGTCCAGCTCCCTCGTCGGATTTTCATTGTCTGAGAAGTTGCTGAGAGACTGGCGCTGTGCTTGATCAAACGTTTTTCAATAACTGTGAGGCACATCCGAGTGGACACCATTTGAGAAATTCAGTTGGTTTTCTGTGAAAATTTTAACGGCTGATGAGAGATTTTGGATTGTTTCTATCGCTGTAAGGACTTCCCACAGAGCGGGACGTCGCGCAGCGCTCAGAGGCGACATCATCATCCTGTTTCAAGCTGAAAACCTCCAAATTTAAGCCTCTGTTGACCCAGGACGTCGTGAGAGAACAGAGAACTTTCAGAAGAGGTCGGAATCAGCAGTTTATCCGGACATTCCACTGTTAAAGGAGTTTTTTTTTAATGAAAGACATGCGGACGGATTGGTGCGTCGGCTCGCAGCCAGCGCGGCGCGCCCGCCACAGGAAAAACACCTCCGTGTTGATAACCATTTGTAAAATCCAGGCGGCTTTTGGTGGCTTTCAGTTGAGTGAGTATCTGAGAAATTGTTTAACAGCAGGGCATGTTCCAACTTGTCCTTAAGGCTTCCAACGGAGGTGTTTTTCCTGTGGTGGGCGCGCCGCGCCGCCAATCCATCCGCACGTCTTTCATTAAAAAAATCTCCTTTAACAGTGGAATGTCCGGATAAACTGCTGATTCCGACCTCTTCTGAAAGTTCTCTGTTCTCTCACGACGTCCTGGATCAACAGAGGCTTAAATTTGGAGGTTTTCAGCTTGAAACAGGATGACGACGTTGCCTCGGAGCACTGTGCGACGTCCCGCTCCGTGGGAAGTCCTTACAGCGATAGAAACAATCCAAAATCTCTCATCAGCCATTACAATTTTCACAGAAAACCAGCTGAATTTCTCGAATGGTGTCCACTCGGATGTGCCTCACAGTTTTTGAAAAAATTTTGATCAAGCACAGCGTCAGTCTCTCAGCAACTTCTCAGGCAAAGGAATTCAGAGGAGGGGGCTGGACCACTCCTTCCACAAGGCATGCTCACAGGACAATGACGTCACCGACAGGCGTGAAAAAACTCTCGCATGCCCACGAGGGTTCAAGCTTGGCTGATGTAATCACACGTGATTCAAATCCATATGGTTTTTTAAAAAAATAATAAGGTCGGATACTTTTCTAACAGACCTGGTAGTCCATTTATCAACAGTCCAGTGGAGGTGGACATACGTGGCACAAGCAGGACATGCTGGCAGGCTTTGCTGTGACCGATCCATCTCAGAGTTCAATCAACCACAATCAGATCATTTCAAATGCTGTTATATCGCTGTCAGAATATGTAGACTGCAATCAGATGGTGCACAAACTGCACATAGACCACCGTCAAATGTGCGTCCCATCTCGACAGTGCAACGAGTGTTTTGAACAGTGCAACACTCGGGACCAACTATCTAGACTGCTCTGAGACACCTCAACACTTCCCAACAGTGGCTAGATATGTCATTCTGACACTATTTGGCCTCAATTGGCCTATGTGTGATGGGGTCTAATACACACAGAATGTGCAAGAATCATTGGGGGGGGCTTTGAAGCACAGTCTCAGTATCTGAAGAGTTCCTGTCTATATGACAGTCCCCCCTGAATGTAGCACGAATTCTGATCTTTTTTCATTCCGGCTGATTCTGCTTGATTCCTGCTAATATGGAGACTGTTTAGCGTCACATATTTTTTCAGATGGGGATTGTGCATTAATAAACATCAGCAGTATCAATAACTGATACATGACGGAGAGTCGTGGTATTGATTGAGCTGATGAATTAAGAAGGGTGTGCAGGACGGAGGCATCTATAAGTGAAATCTGACCATTCACAGGGAGGAGGCGTTGCCGAGTTTTACATTTGTCCCATGGGGTTGGAGCCGTCAGCCATGGTGGCAGCGTGGTGGGCAGCAGCTAATGAGAGAGGAGTGCCGTCCGACGTCACAGTGACCTTCTCCTCCTCACGGCGCTTCAGGCAGGCCGCCTTGGGGTTCAGGTTTCGTTCTGGACAGGAAGAGAAACACATCAACAGGTCAGGGAAGCAGAATCTACATAAATCCACAGGCGGTGCTGCCCCCAACTGGAGCACCTGCAATGGTGCACGTACAGCAATGTGACGCTAACATGATGTAATTTTTAACAGGACTGAGGAATCTAATTCACTACTAAAAAATAATAAATAAAACAATTGTTTGTTCAACTAACAAGGATGAACGTTGTACAATTCTACACATATTTGTGTTAATAAATTCATATACTCTTCTAAACAGCGTGAAGAATTTATCCTGAATCTTTCTTATAAACTGGGACTCAATTTACCCTTTTTTTTTTAAGAACCTCCAGTATTTCTGTAAAAATAACTTTGTTCTTGGAGTTGAAACATGTTGTCATATTAAACACAAAATACTAAAGTTGTATTAACTGACCGCAAGGTTTTTATGAGGAAATATCAGACCGACGTGTTGTCAGTACGTCGAAACATGGAGGTCTGATATTCCTGTACAGACAGAGGAAGACAGGTTAATAATTTGTTTAGTATATGGCAATTTTATATATATATATATATATATATATATATATATATATATATATATATATATATATATATATATATGAACACAAACTTACAGTATCGCCTGAATATGAAAGCTGCTAACGGCTCATAGTCAGACCTGTTTGCTTCACCTCCATGAAGAACTTGCTTAACAGATGGTCAGGTTAGTTGGTAAGTTTTCCATCTGTGTGTTTTTTCAGATGATATTTAGATATTTATGGAGTGTGTTTATGTCCGACTTGGTTTTTTTAAATTGTGTTTTTTGCTTCCTGGTTTGTAACAAAAATACGTGTTGTGGACAGACTGTCATGGTATCTGGTCCAGATATTTTCCCATATCCGGAACAGTTACCATGACAATCGATCACTTCCCCTTTGTCAAAATGCATAGAACAACAATGCCATCTACTGGATGGGAGTGTGAATACCGACCTACGTTTGTGAACCTCTGAGCACTTTTGTGCTCAGAATGTCTCAATATTGCGTAACTGAGCAAAGCAATGAATGTGTGTGATCGGTGATCCACAAATGCTGAATCACACTTCACAAACAGAATTTTCAGTTTTGCAAATGCCTTTTTTGAACAAATGAAAAAATTATATATTTACAAATACGCATTTATTTATAAAAACCAACACACAAGTTACAAATCAGAAATTTGTGTTTGTGGATCGCAAAACACGTGTGCAAATCAAGGACTACTTGTAGCTCACCCTATGTGCATTTGCAGATATTAATGAGACAAATTTAACTCAATAGAAAAAAGGCTATACAGATGATAAGAATTCTGCAGCATCACTCAACAAACTACTAATTAGTGGAGCAGTTTGAGACTAGAGCTCTGACAGTTTCTTTGTTAATTTTGCTGTAATCCGGTGTTAATTAAGCATCTTATGTTAGTTAAACAGCATGATGATAAACCTATTCAGGTGGCTGCTGTTAACCGTTGCAGTGGAACTAACCTCGGACTTGCTGCTCCAGACTCAGGATGACAGCCACGGCCTGGTGCAGGATCAGTAACTTGGTCTGAGGTTTGTCGCTCTTCAGGTGGAGTTGAACCATCCTGCCCAGTTCCTTAAATGCCTCGTTGATGTCACGGACGCGCAGGCGCTCCCGCGCATTGTTGGCCATCCTCCGTTCCCGCTCTCGCTCCATCTTCTGCTCTGGAGACAGGTCCTCGTCATCGTTGTTGCTATAGCAACAAATGAAGATGTGGAAATCGGAGGTTTTGAATATGACATTCTTCTATTTTGTTACAACCGTGACATACAGTACTGACTGTATGAAGTCAATGATGAGCTTTACAACACAAACAGGGTTTGGGAATCAACATGTTGTGAAATTTAATTTGTTATGCAGCTCTGCCCACTTTACTACTTCCATGTAGACATGAGACTTCTGTGACCCAAACCCAGAATAGTCCAAGACTACAAAAAAAAATGTGAACATGTAAATATAAAAGTTTCTGACAAAAAAAAAAAGAAGCAAAAAAGAAAAAAAAATAATTAAAGCTGAACTCTTCTATCTATGAAGTGTCAGAAACTGAAAAACTCACTGTTATCCAAGATCATATTCCATATGTTTTTGGTTTTTTTGGTCAGTTTAATGTTACCAAATAAAAATTCTTCATAACTCCAAAACTCTTTAAAATTTTGAAACTGGAACCAGAAAAGTTATTTGTTTCCACATCAGATAAAACACCAAAATAACAAATGATTCTTCCACTCACAACTAATAATTGTTGTTAATTGACTCTTTTCCATGAAACTGATTAAAGACAACAGGACTGAAGCTGACCTCACGTCTCAGTGTAATTCAACAATGTCACAGTGTGTTCTTGTTTTGGCCATTCGTGCTTGGACAAACTATGTGAAACATTCCCAAACCCTGCAGCATCACAACCAGTAACACCATCAGCATCAACATTTGTCAAATCTCTGGGTCGGGGATCCAAATGGTTCTGATTTCAGTGATCCTCCAGGTGAAAAATAAACAGGATGCTTTTTCCTGGGAGGAGTGAAGGCCACACAGCTGCATTCAGGACAGGAAATAAACACCACCACCAAAAGAGTGGGTTTCAAAATAAAAGTGTCCACACAGTTTTGGGCTTTGATAGTTTGTGGACAAAGTAAAAACTGATGCCTTTAAAAACAAGCTTCTTTTTGCCGACTTGTGTTTATTTTCTGATCCAGAATGCAAGGTGGCACTTCTTTGGGAATATTGAGTGTGGACTCTACTCTCTTGTGTGAGAAACAGTTAAATCCAGGCTCAAGACCATGGAGACATGAACCGGATCAAGCAGCACATCCACCACAAACCTCTTTATTATGGCCTCACGTGTCACAAAAATGTCAAAACACAGCAGCTGCCATATTAACGTGAGGAAAAATCAAAACAAAAACCAAAAACAAAGAGGTGTCTGGGAAGTTTAATTTAACGAAATGTCTCGGCTTTTTAACCGATTTATTTAACTGCTTCTCATCACAATTGGTCACTTCATCAAAGTCCAGAGGCTGGGATCCCAAAACGCTCGCACTCCGTACTTCTAGTCAAACAAATATAACAACACAATGTACTGTTTTTTTATTTTTATTTGAATGCAGCAGTCTTACTTTATTGTACTACTACTACTACTAATAATAATAATAATAATAATAATAATAGGCTTTGAGAGGCCCGAGATTAATAAACTGGTTTTGTAGATCTAGACATTTAGGATTTTTCTCTCTAAATACAGACCACTAAGAACAGCTTCAGGCAAATTTGAGACATTTATCACTCACCACCAGAAGTTTAAAAATAATTATAGGTATTACTGTAAGATTGTCACATAGATAAAACGAAAGAATAACAATAATGATACTAGTACAAGTAGTAATAGCCAAAACAAGAACAACAACAATAATTTTATTCATTAATAATAATAATGATTAGGTCTGGGTTACATAATTAGAAAAATATTTATATTTTGGGATTTTTCCATTTTATAATAATTCATTGGAAAAAATATTTATTTCTATATTTACGCATGTATTTTTCTTTTCAACTGGAGGAAGACATTTTGGTTAAACATTTAACTTGTTATTACTGTTCATTATTACTGTCTGCTTCTTCTCTTGGCTGCTTCCATTAGGGGGCGCCACAACCGATCTATTGTTTCCATCTCATCCTGTCCTCTGTATCTTCCTCTGTCCTGTATGTCCTCCCTCACCACATCCATAAACCTCCTCTTTGGCCTCCCTCTTCTCCTCCTGCCTGGTGGCTCCATCCTCAGCATCCTTCTCCCTATATACCGTGAGTGTTGTGTGGGCCGCCAGAAGAGGAGGTACTGCTGGCCCACCACCAGAGGGCGCCCTGCCTGAAGTGCGGGCTTCAGGCACGAGAGGGCGCTGCCGCCACGGACACAGCCGGGAGTGACAGCTGTCACTCATTATTTCCTGACAGCTGTCACTCATTCTTCATCATCTCACTCCATAAAACCCAGACGTCATCTCCACCTCATCGCCGAGATATCGTACTTCTATGGAGGTAACTTTCTCTGCCAGCATTAAGTAATTCCAAGAGCTATTGTGTTGCAGCTGTCAACCAGAGGACCGGCGTGGGTAGCGACTGTTTCGTCCTACGCCCCGTCAGATAAGTGGTTAAACAGACGCTGCACGAGTGTGTGTTAGAGGTGGAGGTGGAATTCCCACCGTTGTTGTTACGGGGTGTACACACACCCACACTTGACTGTCTTTGCTCTTCGCCAGCAGTACCAGATCCGACAGTCGGGGACGGTGATCACCTGGGAATTCGGGACTTGGCGGCTCCAGTATTCACCAGGTTCGGTGGCGGCGGAAATTGTGTGGTTCCGGCTCTTCTCAGGACAGACGTCTTCTATCCTCGAGCCTGCCCACACGTCACCTTTGTGGATTGACTGTTATCAAATTCTGAGATTGTCTGTATATTCGTTGTGCACCTTCACAACATTAAATTGTTACTTTTTTGGCTCATCTATTGATCGTTCATTTGCGCCCCCTGTTGTGGGTCCGTGTCACTACACTTTCACAACAGTGAGTCCCTCCTCTGCACATGTCCAAACCATCGCAATCTCGCCTCTCTGACTTTGTCTCCAAAACAGCCCACCTGAGCTGTCCCTCTGATATGTTCATTCCTAATCCTGTCCATTCTTGTCACTCCCAAAGAGAATCGCAACATCTTCAGCTCTGCCACCTCCAGCTCTATCTCCTGTCTTTTTGTTAGTGCCGCCACCTCTAAGCTGTACAACATAGCTGGTCATACTACTGTCTTGTAAACTTTGCCCTTCACTCTTGCAGATATTCGTCGGTCACAAGTCACTTCTGTCACCTTTCTTCACCCACTCCACCCTGCCTGCCCTCTCTTCTTCACCTCTCTACCACACTCTCCATTACTTTGGACAGTTGACACCAAGTATATAAACTCCTCTACTTTCACCACTTCTACGCCTTGTAACTGCACTATTCCACCGGGCTCCCTCTCATTCACACACATGTACTCAGCCTTGCTCCTACTGACTTTCATTCCCCTGCTCTCCACAGCATATCTCCACCTTTCCAGGCTAGACTCAACCTGACTTCTACTCTCACTACAGATCACAATGTCATCTGAATGAATGAATTTATCTGCAAACATCATAGTCCATGGAGACTCCTGTCTGAACTCATCCATCAACATGTCCATCACCATTACAAACAAGAAAGGACTTAGAGCTGATCCTTGATGTAATCCCACCTATAATAATCACATTAATCTATTTGATTGCTTTGGGTGAAGAGACTCTGTCTCAGACGAGCTGCTGAGCTCCGAAATGACGCATGCACAGTGGAGGCAGGGCGGACCAATTTTTAGGGGTAGACCGGTCAGTCTGCGACACCGGGTCTCGATCGACCCGGTATGGAAATTCGATTTGTACTCTGTATCTTTGTTTTTGGCTTGTTTTACGCTGAATGCCCTTACTCACACAGCCCTCCTCATTTATCCAGGCTTGGGACTGGCACTCAGAGTGTACTGTCTGCACACTCCATGTGGCCACTACTACTACTACTGCTATTACTACTACTAATAATAATACTAATAACAGTTTAAGTTATTTAAAACAACACCAATAATAAAAGAACCCTAAATTTTCGGTAAGCACGTTTTTCTCGCTTTTGTTCTTGTGGAACCAAGAATGTGGGAGCGTTTTGGGAAAACCTGCGGCCCAGCCCAGCTGAGGGTTTTGATGGAAGCGAGCGTCTGTGCAGTGGGCGGGGTTACCTAGATCTTGACCTCTCAATAGCTTTGAGCTCCTTGGAGTCTGGATCCTCCTTTTTGGGTTCCAGGACTTTTGAATCCTGCAGGAGGTTCTCATCTCCCTCATCCTCTGACTTGATCTCCGAGCTGACTGAAGAGGTGCTTTGACCCTGAAGGCCACCGGAGAGAGCTGCGGGACAGAGAGGCATCATCAAAAACAAACAAACATGACACCATATCCAAAGGATAAACCTCAGCATCACTGTGTTTTTATAAGTTACATAATTATTATGTCACTCTGTGACGTGAGCATAGAGCTACAGGAGGAGCAGCTTTAACTGAAACAACGCCGTCACAGACTCCACAATCACCAAAATAATAAGAGGTGAAAACTGCTGGCATTCTATAAAAAACACCAGTAACGGCACCTCAGCAGACTTTTGACAGAGAAACAAGCGTAGTTCCAGAACTCAGCCTTTGACATCTGTGTGGATCATCAGCAGGAGACAAGCAATCTTCAATTAACACAAAAAACACACATGCAAGCATCCACACACACACCTATTCTGGCTGTAGGTTTGTTGTTTGCAATTTTGAGTGACAGCCTGTTCACAGAACCCCCCCAGACACAACTACTCCTGCTCATTTTGTCATTTAACAGAGATAAAACCACGAAAAATCTTTGTGCTTCTGCAAAAGGAAAACTAAACATAAAACAAGAACACAATTCACAAAAAGAATTCAAATTTTACAATAAAAATAAAATGTATTTGTGCAAAAAGTGTAAAGTCCAATGTAATATATAATTACATTTTATTTCAACCTGTTTGTGTTTATAAATTACTGATTAAAATCAGACAGACATAAAAACCCTGGAGGGCAAGAAATTTAAATTTTAAATTAGCAAACAAAGAAAAAGAAACAAAGTGTTTGTGGTTTTTCATGAGTGAATGAAAACAAACAAAACTACCCCGAAGAGAAAAGGACATTTCAAATCAATCAATCAACAAAAATAAAATAAGATTTAAGACTGAAACAACATAAAATAAGAAGTGTTATTGCTTGTGAACATCTGTATTTTTCCTGGAGTGAAAAAAAATGTAATTTTTAATCATAAAAAAACCCATAAGAAAAATAAAGTTTAAAGACAGGAAGCGTTAGCACCAGTGAACAGCTGCTTTAATCACAGACACCAACGAAATAAAATAACAGTGTTTCTGCGCCTGGTAATTGCTGATTGAAATCAGACACAAATAACTATTTGCTAAAGGGTTAGCGAGCGTGCTATGTCCACAATGACCCCAAACTGGGGATCGTAGCTCTTTTACAGCTTCCCACGTTAGCTGGGCCGGTTAGTGTATAGCTGGGGTGAAAACGAACAAATAATGAATTTCATTAACATATATTCACCAAGCTTCAGTGATTTCACGCAGTAATTTGTTATACATTTATATATAATGATTAGCTACTAAGTCAGTAGCTAATCATTATATGAACATTAACATTAAATGAGCTAATCATAGCAGAAACAAAACAATAGCCGTGACAGGAAGAAGCCGCTATGCTAGCAACCCAATAGCCCTGCCCACGTCACTGCACCACATGGATCAAATCTACTTCAGCAAACAAAAATTATTAACAAACAAACAAAAATTAAATCATTTAAGGATTTCTGGTCTGTTCAAACGCAAAAATGCAGAAACAGGATTTAACACGACTGTTAGCAGCTGGAGACCAAAAACAAATAATGTGAAATTTATTTATTTTTTAGTTTTCAGCACTTTTCTCTCTCCCTCCTTTTCTCTCTCTGGCTCTCATTCCGCCTCTCTCTTGTCACCTCATTACCCTCTTGGCATCTGTGGGCGTCGGCTTAACTCCAGTAGACTCATTTTCAGGCCTTTAAAAACGACTTTAGGACTAATTTGTTTCACAGCGCGCTCACATTCACTCTTCCTCTCTGCTTCTTTCCAAAATATAAATTCATTCATCCTCCTTGTTAAATCCTTCCCGCCCGGGCGCACTCCTAGGCGCTCGCCAGCTCAGATTTAACATCACGAATGCAGCTGCTCAAAAAGTCGCCTTTCAACAGAAACGTCTGGCCGCGTTCACACTGTGGTGCCATCACGCCAAATCTGATTTGCTCTACTATTAGACTTCACCATGGGCAGGTCATGTGACTGCTGTGAGAATGCAGAAACCTGGTCAATACAGTCAGGACTTCACGGCGAGGTTCTACGTCTTACCGCAGTACGGATCAGACTGGCTCAGGTCCGGCGAAGTGGCCGACTGAACAGGCAGCTGAGGCACCGACACCTGACCCGCCATTGAGTGTCCGCCACGCAGACTGCCCACGCCGCCACCATCTTCTCTGTGTGAGCCGACCTGGAAAACACAGCAAGCCAAAAACGCTTCATAGTTACTATTTATTTAAAAACTATATGATCAATAAACTAATTTTTAAAAAAGTTATTTGAACTATTATTCTTTTTTATTTACACAATCTCCATTTTTTGCTGATTTCTATATTTTAATTTAAAAATTATTAAATTAATATTATTAATATTTTTGTCTTGTTGCTGCATTTTTATTCTTTATTACTTTTTTCCTCCTGTCAGTTTTATGATACAAAGATTAATGCTGATAAAGGATGGAAAATTATTCTCAATATTTGCCCCAAAAGAGAAAATTTTTGTTTCTCCTTTTATTTTGTCTGTTCTTTCTGTAGCCCTTTGTTACTTTCCTTTTTTCCACCTTTCCTATTTTGTTCCTTCTGTATTAACTTTCCTTTTTTCATTTTTCCTGCATTTTTGTCTTTTACTTGCTTGTTTTGTTTTTTACTTGCTTTGCTTTTTTAAATTACATTCTATTCTTTTCTATTTCTTTCCTTTCTCATGTTCTTTACTCTGATCCTTCTTTAATTCTTTCTTTTTTCCTCTTTATCCGTTAGTCCTATTTTAGGTTACATCCCCCTTCTTTCTTTCCTTCCTTCCTGTTTCTTTCCTTTGTGTTTTCTTCCATCCTTCCTTCCAGATTTTCTTACATTTTCCAATTAAATCTTTTTCTTCAATTATAACATCTCTTTGCTTCAATGCTTTTGTCATTTTCTTATTTTCTACTTTTTGCTGTTTTCGTTCTTTGATTTTCTACTGCAGTTCTGTCTTTAGCCTGATGAGGGCAGCCTCTGCCCTTATGACAAACATTTCCGTTCTCTCACTTTTACTCTACTATTTTATCCACAGTATGTGTGTGTGTGTGTGTGTGTGTGTGTGTGTGTGTGTGTGTGTGTGTGTGTGTGTGTGTGTGTGTGTGTGTGTGTGTGTGTGTGTGTGTGTGTGTTTTCATGTTCTCACATGCAAGTCTGACACAGATATTTTCTAGGGTTTTTTTTTTTTTTTTAAGGACAATGTTTTGGTTTACATGCAGGTTTTCAGAGAAACGGGTGTCCTGCACAGATGGACACACACACACACACACACACACACAATTATCTTAATGTCCGTATGTTTAATTGTGGGGTTTTAATTCCCAGAGCAGTGAGCGGCTTCCAGCAGCGATTCGCTGTTTTGGCACGAGTCGGTTTTTCTTCATGTGTGCTTGTGTGTGTATAATTGTATTCATTGCATTGTGGGGACTTGCGTCCCATCTGGGGATATAAACTTGGTCCCCAAAAGGTTACTCATTAATTAAGTGTCAGTTTTCAGTGACCACCGGGGTTAGTCTCAGGTTCGACCACAATATTTTGGGCCAAATTTCAATAGAATTGCCCATAATATATTTGTACATATTCCATACTTCCAACAGGAGGTGATATAGTATGTAAGGAATCTGTGCAGGTAGCTGTACCATATGTGTACAGAAAGGTTTACATACACCTTATTGAAAAACATTCAAACTTAGTTTTCTCTGATGGCACACGTTACATTTTTTTCAAAGTACTGTATATGTGGGGGAATTAAAAAATTCAACCAAGTAAAATTTTAAATCTCCACAAATCCAGTCTGCTGCTACAAACCATCTAAAAATGTTCATGGTACCATGAGCAGCTGTACAATCTACTATAGAAAAATCTAAAAAGCTCAGGACCAAATAGACTTTAGATCTGAGGAAAGAGATCCAAATTAACAAATAGAACTTTTATTCTAATGCAGAACATCAGGATCACAGCCAAGGAACTGATGAAGGAGTCTGAGGCATCAGATAGAAATGTGACATGATCCACAATGAAGACAGCGCTCCAAAACCATGGCTTAATAAATAAATAAATACTGTCTACCAATGGAATCCATTCGTACATCACAATAAGATGCATCAGACTGTCAAACAGCCTAGCTTAGCCTCACAATAACTTAAGCGTATTCATCAGATAGTGTTAAGCTGCTCATGAATGACATCATGTTACAGTTGTGACATCTCTCGCTCTTTGTTTCAATGTCACTCACCCCGTGTTCTATCCACCTGCTTTAGTGCAAGGCCGTGCCCACCACACCCTAAACTCCTCTCTCCATCAATACCGAGATCACAAAAACGTCCACCAGCTCCTCAGTGTGCAAGCTTCAAACTGAGTGTCATCCAGTCGCCGCATTTCCTCTGTGCGCTCAACCTTTCATCAGCGCTCAGATTCCCAGACGTGAAACGGCAGCGACAGCAAGGCCCGTGTACATTTTTAATGAACGCTTTTATATTTTAACAAACCTTCTTTCTCTCCTCCTTAATTTAGTTCAATGACAAGAAGAAAGAGACAGAAACGACACGACAAAGTGATGTGCCGCCAAGCTGGTCTACAAATGGCATCATCTCTGTGGTTTCCGTGGTTACAAACAACAGACGCCACCTTGACAGAAACTAGAGCAGCACTCTGCAGGGTTGTTTTTACTTCACAGAGAGTTGGGTGTGTTAAGATCGCAGAGCAGTGTTGCCACAGTTACTTTGAAAAAGTAATCCAATTACTGATTACTGATTACTCCTTGAAAAAGTAACTTAGTTACTTTACTGATTACTCAATTGTAAAAGTAACTAAGTTAGATTACTAGTTACTTTTTTAGTTACTTTTCCCAGCTGCCGACAACAACCCTCTGCCACCTCAACATGACAATGATACCTGTTTTGCCAAAACTTACTTTATAGTCACCCTTTCTTGACTTCAATGAAAATAAATACTTGTTTTATAAAAAGTAAAATAAAGACCTCTTTCTTGACCTCATATTTAACTGTTGACCTCACTGTAACAGTAAAACTTGCAATTTCGAACCTACATTGTTTATAATTCTAGCATTTTTCTAACATTTAAATTCTCTCTAAATATTTTACTTGTCGAAATTAATATTATTTTAAGTAGTATTAGTAGTTGTAGTAAAAAAAGGCTTCAAAACTGGACCTTTAATCCAGGGGTGTTGTGAGGGGGGCACATCCCTCCCCCACGCCCCCATTCCATCTGGATTCGCCCCTACTTTGGCGTTTGAGCACAAAGAATGGATAACATTTATTTATGCAGAAAACGTGACCAGATTTACAGGTAAGAAAGTTTTATTGTGTTTTCACATCATGTGGTCCTCAGAAAGAGAGTTTAGGTGCATTTGAGTGGAAAATAGTGTTAGTTGTTGACGCGTCGCGGAGGATCAGCTGTTTTAACGTGCAGATACGGAGCGGCTCAGCTCAGCTCTAAATAAAGGAGGAAAAAAAATATAAAAATGTCTTTGTAAAGCTCAGTGCAGGTGTGCTCATCACCGCGCTTTAAGAGGAGACGACGAGTCGAGCAGCTGCAAAAAACCGCGGATGAAAAGCTCACAGCTCACTTAAAGTGGGCAGTTCAGTCGAACCCCGACCTCCTGCCCACGGACCAAGTTTAATGCTGCTATCGACCCACAATGAAAAATAATAGTAACGCACAGTGACATGGAGAAGTAACTTTAATCTGATTACTGATTTGGAAAGATTAACGCGTTAGATTACTCGTTACTAAAAAAAGTGGTCAGATTAGAGTAACGCGTTACCGGCATCAGTGTCGCAGAGATATCTGCAACCAACAACAATGGATGAGACCTCCTTGCTCTGAGGTCATCTGCTTGGACATGTATCAGACTATTCAGAAACCAACGGCTGCTGGAGTGAAGAGGCAATCAATAATCAGGAAACTGAAGAAGACAAAGTGTGTTGGAATGCATGTCTTGTTTTTATACTCCTGTTGCTGACGGTTTCAATGTGAGAGAAATGAGATAAAGAGAACTGAATAATACTGGGACAGTAACACAAACTGTCCCTGGACTTCCAAGCAGGAATCATAAACAAACAGAATGGAAAAAAAAAAGTGGCTGGCAGGTTGCCTTTGATTTGTGGACGTCAAAGTTGAATCTGCCTTTCTGTCAGCTGGAGGAAACAATGGTTAATTTGTCTGTGTTCTGTTCTAATTTAGTTTCTCCTTCTTCTGTCCCGTATTCCTTTGGGGTTGCACTCAACGTACCGATTCTTGCTCAGGGACACTTCAGTGTTCAGCCACGATCAGGAATTGAACCTTCACGCTGTCTGACGTCTGTCTTTTTGTTTATTTACATCAGGAGCTGAGGTGTTGTTATCTGTGATGATGTCGATCAGTGGGAAGCGCACGTTAGCGTGTGTCTGCACTGATTAGATGTGAAGAAGAAGAAAACGTGCGTGAACAGATGAGACGCCACAGCAGTAAACAGTAACACCTTTGAGAAAAGGAAAAATAAACTCTGTACGCTGTAATATTTCACACCACATTAGCCGCACTGCTGCTATTTCCGCGTGCCGCTTTCCATTATTGTCGCCATCGGAGGGAAAATGAATTTGTTTCCGAGCAGAAGAAGTAAGGAGATGAAAAATAAACCATAGTTCAGTTTGATGTCTTATCGGAAAAACAAAGACAAAAACAGCTGTTTATTCTCATTTTAACACACCGCCGCACGCTGAAAGGCTACTGAACGAAATGCAGACTGAAGCACCGCGCTACTGGATGACATCACAGTGTAAAAGTTAATACTTTTTAATGTTGAGAGATTCATTTTTTTTATGACATTCTAAAATAACAAATACAGAAAACAGAAAATAAAGTGTTGGACACGCTCATGTTACTATGTCAACTAAATCAGCACTTTTACAGCCACTAGTCTTTGCACAAACCAAAAAAAAGTTTCCAAAAAAGTTTCCAAAAAAATAACTAGACATGAAATGTGAAACGATAATTGTGTGTCACAATCCACATCCATACTTTCGCATGGTAGCTTAAAATCACCCATTTCAGTGGCGGCAGTGGTATGCGACTTTCTCTCGCTCTCAGCTAACCGCGCCATTATGACATCTGCACAGCAGCGCGCACAGCCGGTGTTCTGTCGAATTGTGTTTCGTCGCATAAATCGTCAGTTATAAGTCCCGACAGTATTGCGCGAGTGTGCGCTTGCACAGTTGCACGGAGGGCTGGTTTGTCGACTGGAATGACATCTCGTTAGAACACCAGTCAGGGCATGGACTAATACATCCATATGTGAAAGGGTTGAATATTTTGCCACCGTTACCCCAATATTATACGGTCTGAAATCTCACTCGATTAACCAATCAGATTTGTGGAAAAAAAGTAATTTGATTAGAATTTTCAACAGTGAAATGAAAATACGCTTCATGGAAACAAGGAAAAAAAAATTACGCTCACAGCTTCAGTTTCAGCTTGGGACTCCGACGAGGGCAGTCGCATCTCCTCCACTCTCCCTTATCTCTGCTGTCTGCTTTAACCTTCAAGTCCCTACTTCACCAGACTCTGAATTCCTCAAATTATATTGGATACTGGTACTATTGGATTTACCATGGAATTGATCAGCTGGTCTCTGAACACTACTGACACCATCTTTTCTACAAGAAGGTCAGGACCAGGGGATCCTACCTGCCCAGATGGAACGCATCCTGCGGGCTATGTTCTTGACTCCTTGAGGTCTTGGTGTATTACATGCTTGGCCCCTTTCTCTGTTGAGGACGTCAAGGATTTATTCATATTTGGTCTTATGGTAACAGGGTTGGTACTTTCTGGCTTATGTGCTGCCCTGATCTATCGGAAAATTGGCAAACAGCGACATCAAGAACCACGGCCCCTTGCTTGTCCGTCATGATTAACGACGTGGGCAAGGCATTGCATTCTCAGACTGCAATGGCTCTTGAATTCAGGCGCAAATTGGATGACATCTTGGAGCAGATGCGTGCCTTGCAGATGAAGTTGAAGATTTTGGAAGCCGGGGAATATTCTTAATTCATAATTGGGAATATCCTTAATTCCTAATTGGGATTTGGTTGTTCAAGTGGAACTGTTAAAAGTGTTTTTCACTGCTCAAACCACAACACGGCAGGCTTATCAGCCTGAAGGACAAATTGCCTGACTGTTTTCCTCCAGAGGAATGTCTTCGGGCCTTGGTGATTATTTGACTCCTTTCTTATCTCAACCCACAAAGACAATAAACTGTTTTTCATAGGACTGACGCATGCTCCACTCCCTCTCCCCACCCCCCCTCCTACCCCCCATCACACACACCCCCACTCCGGCTTCTACTCACATCACCCCCCCTTCCCTTCTGCGGGGGCTGCGCGATTTTAGCCGCTGCTGGTCCCCGTTCCTCCCCAAGTTGACAGTGGTGCAACTTAGGGTTGCTGTGCGACCTTCACCCACTTGCCTCAATTCGGATAACGGACTTCTTCAAATTTAGTGCACATAAACAATGTCAAATGTATATGTGCTGTCCTTAATTCTCATGTGTGCCAATATTACGGTAAACAAGTAATAATTGTGGAATAATTGCTATCTGAGGTAACTGGAGTGTAAACATAATTTCTCCACTGTGAGATCAATAAAGTATATCTCATCTCATCTCATCAGGCAGTTTTTCAGGCTATTTGAAAACTGTTATTTTGAAAAACTGCAATGGAAACACTTTTTTTCCAGTGTTACAGGTCACGTGACGTACAGAAAGAGTCACGTCATGCTAAAATAGATGGCGTGGTACGTGGGTACAGAGGAAGAGGTGGAGAGCAGATAACGTTACAGCAATACTGATTCTGAAAAAACAAGGAAATGCCAATATTAGCCAGGACTAACCCATCTGTCGCCATGACAACTGGAACAACACTTATCACGAGAGGACAAATTCCAGCAGTCACATAACAACACTACCATTTTTTTCTTTTCGACAGTCTGAAAATATCGCTTAACTTTTGCACAGATCTGTAATGGAAACCCCAAACAGAAATGCAAAAACAAACAATCAAAAACCAAGCAGAGACCAAACAAAAACAAAAAGAGTGACAGACAGATCAAAAAGAGACATACAAAAATACAAAATACAGATAAAGAAATCAAACAAAAACCCAAAACAAAAAGAAAAAAAAAACAGACAGGGACACACAAAAAAAAGTCAGACAAAGAGAGAAACAAAATAAAAAATATTAAGAACTCTCTATCGCCTCCAACGGGAGAGTGCACTGTGGCAGCTCAGACTCCTTTGTGTGATGTCATCATGAACGCTGGCTTTTTTTCCCCTCTCTGAATTTATTCCTTTTTAATTTTTTTAAGGAGGAGAACAGATTTTTCTTTCATCTTCTCAGATTCTGAAATATGACTTCAGACACGTTTGCTGTGGACTGTTTTTTTTTTTTTTGCGGTACAGACGCTCCTCTGTGAGAAGCCGACACTTGACAGAAATCACCTGCCAAGAGAACGTCACGCAGCTCGCTGTTGAACTTGGACCTTCATGGCGGGGAAAGTTCAGCAACATTTTCCAGTGGCGCGATGTGAATGTAGTTTTTAATTTTCTGTGTAATTGTCAGAGCGAAAGCAGACGGGCTGCAGCGGCGGCTCAGAGAAAAAAGGGAAAATTCAAGGAGGAGGTGCCGCAAAGATGTCATACGGAAAATATGTTGTTATGAAGAGGTTTTTTTTTTTTTTTTTTGGTGATCAAAAGCCATCTGTACGGCCCGTTATAACTGTAACTACAGAAACAAAATGAATACAGTACAGAAGTGGCTTTTTGTAAGCTAAAATGTAATACAAAATATAGATCAAAAGAGATTTTCAATGTTAAAATCAAATGTCCGCTATCTGCAATACGGATCAGATGCTGATCAAAGTCTATTCATTGAGCGTGCACCTCACTGCCACAAATGAGAGTGACTGAAGCACTTTCAATTGAGATATAATGCAAAATGTACACCAAATGGGTTTTTCAATATTAAATTCAAATGTCTACAAAATCCACAATCCGGATCAGATCCGGATCAAACTTTGTCAGGCTATAGTGAGTGCCAGTGTGCACTTCACTTTCAAATACGAGAGTGATTGGGGCACGTTTGATTAAGATATAATGTAAAATATACATTAAATGGGGATTTCAATGTTAAATTTAAATGGCCACAAAATCTGTAATCCGGATCAGATCTGGTGTTGCAGACCGAACGGTCCCCCCCGCTAAAAATTGGTCCACCCTGCCCCCACTGCGCATGCGTCATTTCGGAGCACAGCGAAGCGACTTGTCTGAGACGGACTCTCTTCACCCAAAGCGATCAAAGGGAATAATGTGATTATTAACCATCAAATGACCTCTTAAATCATTCTAAAGTCAGTTTTAAGCAGAAACGAAGTGATAATTGGTGACGCTTTGAAATGATAGAGGCGCAGTGAACGCAGCAGGAGCAGCTCGTCATGGCTGCTTGTCATGGCTGCTGTGCTCTGATCGCTTCCTCCGTCTTTTATTATGAAATAATGCTGATTGTATGTTGAAATTATTGGAATTGGTAAAACAGCTACATTTTCATTTCTTCTTATGAGTTAGATAATGTATCTGTTAACTTATGTTTATTACAGATGTAACATCTCATCATAATTGTTCAGATGCACTGCGTGCAATGACACGCACTGACACGCTTTCGAATAAGTTACACAATGTTCACAACTAGTTCATGAAATTAAAGCGTGCCAGACGTTTTGAACAATTTGAATTTTTCTTTGCACACTGGAACACAGACATACACAGTTTACAACAGGTTTACTCACTGGCACCCCAGATTGTGTGCCAGTCGTGCAAGTGTCAAGGTGCCTTAAATCTCAGAAAATCACTGAGAATATCAGTACAATTTGACATCAGTCCAGCAGTACTCACTGAGTCCTGGACAGGAAATACAAGTCTTAAAGAGTCAATCTTCTATCAGCCAATCAGCCACAGCAACTATCTGTTCACAAATGTATCACTTCATTTTCTGCTCTTTTTCTGCTCCATGAATCTTAAAAGCTTAGAAATATATTTACAGATTAAACTCAGGAGCAGTTAATAAAAGTATTTCCCTTAATAAAAAGTAAATGTTAGTGTTTTCTTGGGCAAACCTTCCAAAACACTTCATAAAGTTTAACTTCAAACTCTGCCGTCGACGTCCAAAAAGACCAAACAATCTCCAAGTTCAACTGACAAACAGTTCCAACGCAGTCGTCATATCATTAAATCAAACTTGCTGTTCATTGTTAATATGGAAAAAAATTACAATAAAAAAATAAGTATATTAAAAAAATTTGTTTGCTCATAGTTTGTTTTTGGGGATACGTGCAGTAATCCATCAGGGAACATCAAGCATATAACCAATGAATTACTTTTTTATTTTCAGGAATCTGTCATTATAATTCAGTTGACGATGAAACTTTGTTTTCGGATCATCCAGGCAGCTTGTGAATGCATCACCAGGAAATAAATCAGGAAAACATGTTCCAGTTTTCACTGCTGGAAAACTGAAATTCCAAAAATAAATCTTAATAAACGCGTTGTTGACTATCCCAAAACCACTTCAAGTAAAGTTATCAGGGCTGCTAGAAAATTAAAAGCATTAGTTAAAGCTGTATGCCCATTCAAATTTCACAAAAGTAACAAAATTTAGTTTCTACTGAAATCCAAGCATGATAATCTCAGTTTATTTTTGTCACATGTTGCAAAATTACAGCAATGAAGACAGCATATTTTTCTTGGGGGGGGATTCCACAATGAATATTTATTTTCATTTTAATGATGTCTGCAGGAGGACATGCATGTGCTCATACCTGAGGTTTTGAGGTTTCCTTTGACCTCGCATGAAGGGTGTTCCCAGGGTGTGTACGCTAACATCTGTAAGTTGTTGTATAAATCACTTAGAGGTGTTATTTTGTTTCAAAAAATGGGTTTTCAGATTTAGAAGTGTTTATTTCTTGCCATGTTTTGCAAAATATATGAGAAACAGATTTTTACAGAAATAAGCCGGTGGCTTAGTTTATTTTGTTTGAGCAAGCATCCAGCTAACATCACTCTGCCATTCTCTACTTTGATTGGCTGTCGCCGTGTGCTTCCCAGCATCCTTCATGCAAGTTGGACAAAAGCCCCACATGACCTATGACATCACTACCAAATGTAGGACATGGTGTTTGATCAGTTAGGGGCAGAAATGATAAACTTTTTACAGTGTGAATTTTGATCATAAACAATATAATATTATGAATCCCTTATTTAAAGGCGAAGGAATAAAAGTTGAGTGCCAAGGACTCTGTGGGTTACTGGCTCAATTAAAGCCCAAGGCAAAATGGCCATTTTAGGCAGTAAATTGGCCGCCATTTCCAAATGAACAAAAAGAAAAGTTACTGGACAGTTTTTGATCAAATTGGGGCAAAACACCCAAAATGGCTATTTTCGGCATAAAATAAATGGCCACATTTCTAAATGAACAAATCTATGAATATGATTTTTAGATGGGAACAATGTCAATGACTCATATTACACACTTTCCAAGTTAGAAAAAAAGTTATCAGACAGTTTTTGACATATGGCAATACACGGACAACAACTATGCCGACGCCTACAACGGACGCCGCGCCATGACATAGGGTTAGTGGCCTGTTGGCCGGTAACCCAACAACAATTATAGTGATGCCAAAGAAAATAATTTTTATTACTTAATTCTTAAAACAACAACAAAAAAACAGTGGCATTACACCTTTAATTAATAATAAATAATTAATTAATAAAAGTACTAGTCTAAAATATGACAAATTCAAATACAGGTAATTTTCAGACTAAATTCAACCATAAATTCCAAGCAGGATGAGGCTATAATAAACATGTGTTCAAAACCAGAATGGACTCTGCTCCTACCATGAGGGAGTGTCTGTTGGTGGAGAGCAGTCCCGTCCCGTACCCGCTGCCCAAGGCACCTATGGCGCCGTTATGCGTGTGCGCCGCCCCGATAAGACTGTGCATGTCGCCATGCCCGCTGCTCATGCCCGTAGACTGACCCACTGCGTGGCTGCGCAGCACGTGGATAGCATCATCCAGACGTTCCAGGCGGTCCTCGATACGACTCTGCTGCAGAAACATAAACAAACACCACACCAAAGTTTGATTTTATTACAAGAAAAAAAACCTACAACAGAAAAATGAAAGAATAAAGAGCAGGTAAAACTAAACAGAGTTGTCTCTAAGTGTAAAGTACAAAGTTGAGAGTTTGTGTGATTTGAGTGACATGGCCGTTTAATGGTACAGGATATACATTGAGGCAGCCATCAAAGTCTAGCAGCAACAACTCATGAAAAGAATGAAGTAAAATTTTTTCAGTCGACTTCATTGAACTGCAGTGATGCTTTAAGCTCAACTCTGACTCATCATTGATCATGTGATTACAGCACGCTGTCTGCCGCACTGTGGTATAAGCAGTACTTCCTTAAGACTTGCCCCCGCTTCGTGAGACCTCCCCCAACATGAGAGTCAGACACAGTCAGGGAGCGAACAGAATGCAAACAATCATCCACTTCCTGTCACGCTGCGTGCACACAGTTTTGTGCAAGTCAACACTAAAGCAAAAACTGACTGGAAGGACCACAACAGTGAGGAAAGACTTACAGCCGGCACCACGACCTGACAGAATGCGGCAAGTCACAATCAGGACATATCTGAAAGCATTATGTGCTTCAAGTCCACACACATAGAGGGTGACAACACGCAGTTCATGAATTCATTGGAAAAGATGATACTCCAAACTTCAAAAACACCATAACCAGGATTTCTCGAATAAGGCAAATTTAGCACAAACTAGAAGCACTCAGAGAGTGCAAACCTCCGCCAAGACCATGGGGTCACTGACGCCATAACATCTACATGCTGTGGAATCACTGAACCTAAAAAAGTCTAACAATGATGTTTGCTCAGTAGTAAAAAAAGTTTCATCTGCTGTGACTGGATAGCATGTATCCTTAGCGCTTGGCATCACCGTTTATTGCAACTTGCACCTTTCCCAGAAGCTACTGTCATCTGAGCACTGATATTGATATTGCATGTGCTTATAGACAAAAACAAATAAGAGACAAAATTCAATTTATTATTCAACTAAACTGCAAATATATGATTTTTTTTAACATTTATGAAACACTTCTCTAAATAAGGCCATAGGGTCACTGACCCTAAAGAGATTCCCTCCTTGGCACAGTGATCTATTTCTTTTTGTCTCTTTCTCTAAAATTGTATATAATAATCATTAGATTATTAATATATAAACAAAAATAAATTTAAGAAATATTACAATTTGAAAACAAATGCAACCGAACGTGATGACAGCTGCAACTGCTTAATGCTAACTTTTAACATTGAAAATGCCATAGACATGCTAACGCGTTAGCATCGGGATCCGGATTGTGATCCAGATCACCACTAAAATTTAATCACTTGTTCCTCTTGTCATTTCCAACCAATCCACAAAATTTCATCAAAATCCGTTCAAAACCTTTTCAGTAATCCTGCTGAAAACAGACAAACAAACAAACGAGACTGAAAACATAACCTCCTTGGCGGAGGTAACAATTTCCGTTGTTACACACGACAGGAATTAATTTTCTCATATATGGGTGCGTTAATCCTTTCTTCTTCTTTCATACACTACTTAAATGGAACTTGTAGCAAGCAAAAGTTGTTGTTTCTGAAGAAGCTGTTTTCTTCAAACAAATTATTACTGTAAATTATTCACATCTCATGTGTTTATCATTATTAACAACATTATCAGTGGGTTGTCAACTTCATCTTGACTTTCATGACACAACTGTAGACTTAAAAAATCCTGTAACAACAGAGGGTATGAACATTTTTATACCTCAGCCAGATGTGGTTCCACGGGTTTACTAGTGGATCCAGTACCCCCGGATCCATTGTAATGGATCCACATTGTGCCGAACTACTTTCCTTTGGCCACCTTTGTTGACGGAAGGACAATACTTCCACACAACATGGATCCCCATTCTTGTTTAACATATTTTTGAAAAAATACAGTAACCGGCTGAGGTATAAAAACAAAACAACCCCCCAATGTGGGGAGCAATATGAGCGGATCGCCTCCAGCTCAGGTGATCCTCTGCCATCCCCAACGCACTGGATGTGCTCACATTGCTCTCCAGACTCAGAGTGTTTTGTTTTAACACAGTCTTAATGAGCTGGTAAACAAAATATTCTTATGTGTAAACAAGCTGTAATTTTATGAAATTATTTAACTTTATAGTTGTGACATCACAATATCTGTCTATGAGAGTTATAGCTCTGCCCCTTTAGTCCAATTTTCTAACCCCAAATGTGAGTTCAGCTTCAGTCAAAGTTTACGTACCAGAGAGTGCAGCGGTGCATCGTAGTTAGGCGACGATGCTCCCTGTCCACCGTTCCTCGACCAAACAGCCGAGCTAGCAGCTAGGAGGAGGAGACAAGGACACATCATTAGGAGATGATATGAGTGTTATAGGACTGAGTGGACAAGGAGACTAAGGTAGGAGAGTCAAGAGGTGATAACACAAGGAGGAAAGAAGGTAAAATAGGTGGAAAGGATGAATCAAAAGGAGCTATGAAACAAGTAAGTGGCAGCAGAAAATTGGAGACAGTGACAGGTAGTAGCAAGGATATACACAAAATAAAATAGAAAATAAATAATTTGTTTAGATTTTAAACTACATGTATGAGCTGTGACTGGTAACATGTTGAGGGTATAGGCAGAGCTCAAAGCATGCTGGGAAAACGCCGTCTGCTGAGGCGCTACACAGGATATGTGTGCATATAAAAATGGATGAATGCTGTCAGGTTAAAAAAAAAGAAGGTCCTCAATACAAATGATGAAAACAAGAAAGAAATCCACTCATGACCACTTAGATATAATGCAGGAGACGAAGCAGAAAAGACAAAAACAAACAACTCGTATGTCTCTAATGTCAGACCTTTGTCACGCTGATTAGCGTGAGACAGAATAAACAAAGATTTGTCTCTTTTCTCCTCTAGATGAGGGCCAATAGAGGGCAAGTGTCACGAGTGGATTAACATCACCGTGTGGCTCAGAGTGCACGGAGTGCTTTTAAAGTGTACATTTTTAAAACTCCGAACTCCACATACACAATGACCACCTTAAGTATGTTGGAAATTAAATCTCACACATTAAACACACTTTTGAATCCTATTTAAACCAGTTTCACACTGGATTAGGGCTGTCTCAAACCAGTTTCAAAACAAGTTTCAAAGCACATGACATTAGTTTATTCTTTTGTGTGGAACATTATCAAACGCCATCGTCACCAATATCATCATGAAAACAATCACAAACTATCCAACAAATGCTTTCCAAATTGTTTGTGAGCTAAATTACAATGAAATTAGTTCATTACAAGATCACATGACCTCTGCTGTGGAGTTAATCTTCACAATGTAATCCTAGCATTGACATCATTACTAGTTAAAATTCATGAATCTGTAATAGTGAAATTCTTCTGCAGCTATTAGTAGAGTACAACCAATATATCTCTTGGCCATTTACAATGCTGTCAAGCATGGCTGGGATCCCCATTACCCCTTTGTCACATTAGCTACAAGAAAGACGCAAAGCCACCAGCTGCCTTTCATTTTCAATCAGACAGGATGTTTTAAAAAGAAGACAAGTGGTCGCTGTGCCACCAGTTAGGTGGGGACAAAATAGACCAGATGTACATTTCATGCAAATGCTGAGTGATGCGAGATGGCAACTGCCAACCCAAGTCAAAGCAGTGTGACATATGTTGATTGGTTGTTGGTTATATTTCTAGTTATTTATAATAAAATTCATGATTAAACTGTTAAACATCAAATCTCAATAAAATTTCTTTGGCATAAGGGTTTGATTGTGAAATGTTAGGAATCACTGACATTGTTTATGTATACAGTGGGTATACAGTGCTGCTGACATGAACTTTTCACTAGATGTTAGTAACAACCCAAGTAATCCACACATACAAAGAAATCAAACCATAGATGTCCATCAATTAAGTTATATGTAATAACATGAAATGACACAGCAAAAAAGTATTGAACACCTGAAGAAAGGGCAGTGCAAAAATTCACGGAAAGCCAAGACACCAGCTGAAATCTATCAGTAATTAGAAAGCAATCCTGGCCTTTGTCATTGCAAATTAATAGTAGCTGGTTCACTCCCAACTGATGGCCTATAAAAAGGTGTCTCATTATCAAGGTGTCACACAAAAACATCTCATGATGGGAAAAAGCAAAGAGCTCTCTCAAGATACTTGCAACCTTACTGTTGCAAAACATACTGATGGCATTGGTTACAGAAGGATTTCCAAACTTCTGAATGTTTCAGTGAGCACTGTTGGGGCAATAATCTGAAGGATTCAAGGATTCAAAAGAATTTTATTGTCATATGCACAAAGGAACATGTTCCCTGCACAATGAAATGTGTTTACTGCATTTAACCCATCCTAGTGGAAAAAAAAGTGGAAAAAACATCATTTCACCATAAACCGGCCACAACCAGGTGCTCATCACAAGGAGTGAACACACTCATGTAACCATAAAGAAGAAACATAAAATGCAGATTTAGCAGTGTAGCATTTGCATGGAGACAATTTGAAGTAAATTCTTCCCAAAGACAGATCTACAGAAAGACCCACAGAGACACCTGGTCCAGGAACAGGAATTCATTGCAGATCCATGGACATTCACATTTGTACAAGACTGAAGTTCTTCTTCAATTCCAATGATTTGTGAGAGACCCATCAGGATCTAGTTACATTAATATAACTAGATTCTGGCCAATCATCAAGTGTGACATCATCTCAAATGGCCACGATTGGCTGAAACCCAATTACACTATCCACAGACCTGCAGGGGGAATATCAGGACTGAAGCAGCTACCAAAATAATGGACAACAGTTTTTCTATTGGTTTTCTAAGAACTCAGACGAAATCGCAGCACTAATTAAAATCAGCTGTTAATTTTTCTTTCATTCACTGACTGTCAGTCATCCAGACTGGAAAAATAGAGAAATTTACCACTATAGTAACTGGACTTCTTTTATCTTAAAAATGTTTCGCTGCTCATCCAACAGACTTCAGTTCTTTCCGAATTTCATCCTGTAGATTTCATTGTGTTCTCCTCATGCCTCCTTCCTCATATTTCTTTTTATCTCCTCTGTTCCTAATCTCTTGTATCTCTGATCTCATTAGCGCATGTTCTTTTTACCATTTTGTTTTGTCTTTTCCCTCTTTCTCTTTATTCATATTACATGCTCATTTCCATATGCTAATTAATGAATAATCACCTGGGAACATTCATGTGCAAATACAAATATACGTATTAAACGGCAGCGTAAATTATTCTGAGTCCGACACTGTAAAACAGCCTGGTGGAATTAGCCCTGAATATCAATTAGTGTGTCGTTTCCTTTAATAAGCTTCATTTGTAATTTGTAAAAAGTGGAGTAACTCTGACACAATGATAAACACCAATTATGGTGGAGCAGGCGATATCCCAGCGAGGAGGAGGAAGGAGGAGGCGGCGGCTTGTAGTGGCGGAGCTGTGAGGTCTGTGAGCGATTTGTCGAAGTGGTGCTCGTAATTAAAGCTATCAGTCACGAGGCGCCGAGCACAAATATCCAGCGCTGTTTGCGGCAGCAACAATTAGCGACGAAAATGACATAACTATTATTAGGAAAAGTCATTTTTCACTTTAAGGAGCAGAGAAAGAGACAGGAGGCGCACAAGGAGGAGACACATTAATGTCTTATTTTACACTCATGCACCAGTACTCTTACTCAAATACTATGGTATCACGATGGTATGGTATACTTTACGTGTACACTTTAGTCACTTTATCAAATAATAATAATTATATTTAAATTGCACTAATTTACAGACCTGCTTATGGACCATAAAACAAATTAAAAACTTCAATGTAAATAAATAAATAAATAATTAGAGTTCATTACATTGGACAGGGCCACGCCCCCGACACATCACAATGTTTGCTGTCGCTAGTTTGATGAGCACAATGCAGCATCCACAGTTTTTTCATGATGCTTCCTCTTGTGATTATTATTTTAACCTGTTCTACATACAGATAATATACTATTATAAAGTGATGTTAAACATTTTTAAATTCAAAAGGTCATGTGACTACCTGTGAGGGAGGGCGGCGAGCCGACAGGAGTGGAGGGATTGGACGAGAAGCTGTTGTTTGTGTGGTCTGGAGAGTAGATCTGAAAAACAACCAAACAACCACCAGACATGAGATTAAATCCTTAAAATCAGAAAGAGACTCAAATTAAGATAAGCGCAGAGGCCGCACTAACCCACGGCGCCCTGGGCAAACAGCAATAAGCACACCATTGACAAATGACGCTTTTCTGTAGAAGGCAGAAAATCGTACACAACGTACAGCTCAGTGATTTCAACTATAACACCAATAGGCTTCTTGGGGTCATCATGCCTAACTCGCATACCAAGTGTGGTAACAATCAGGCGCTTAAATTAGAAGTTATCATGCTCACAAGATTTCTTTTCTTTTTTTTCTAAACAAAGTACATACCAGTGACCTTGACCTTTTGACCCGAAACCAATAGGCTTCTTGGGATCACCATGGTTAATACACACAGCAAATTCGATAATAATCAAGCACATAGTGACAGTTAGCCTGCTGGCTGCAAGTTAGTTAGAAAAGAAGCTTACTTTACTCTGAAGAAGTCAGTTGATAAGATTTAAAACATCACGACGATCACATTAACCAGAGATTTTTTAAAATTTGAATAAAGAATCTTCATCAGCATATCTGTTGCACTGAAGCTACTGTAGAAAAAAACAACCCTGGAAATCATAATAAATAAATAAATTAATCAATATAAAAAATCAAGATTAAATGACTCAGTCTGGGATCAGGAGTTAAAAACTGGAGACTACAATTTGTACTTACAGATGCGAGTGCTTTTCCTAAGGCATCTCCGGTCTGAGAGCTGCTGGCTGCTCCACTCTGTGCTCGGTTAGCTTAAACACAGACACAAACAAACAAATAAACAAACAAACAAACAAAAAAATGGAGTCAAGGAGTAACAATGCAGCAAGTACAGGAACTCATTACATAAACAAGAAAGCCGAGATTTGTGATGTCCGCCAAGGATTGACGAGGACTCAGACTAACAGATATGTGATTCACACCATGACCTGGACTTTACCTGTATCCGGATTCCACAAGACAATGCAATAACTGCATACTGATCCAGAATGGTCTGACACTCACCTTTGAGCTGTCAGTGTGTGTGTATAAATGGGTCAGGATCAGACTTTGGGTCTGATCCTGGAGTGCTCAGACCGAAAGTTGGGGCACCCACCCATCCAGGACTGTAATCTTGGATCTTGTAGAGAGCAGCTGCTGCAATGTGGATCTTTCCAAACCCTCTGATCACCTTGTGTTATTGATCACCCTTGAGAGAAATGATGGTCCAAACGTCCATCTCGAGTTTGGAGCTGGATGCAGCTGTGCAGTGTGCACTATCCAGTGGTGGTCCTACTGTGTTTCTTCAGTAGGATAAGGATCTGAACAACTTTTCCCCCATCTCATTCTTGAGACAGAGTGCCCTACCGTGGAAGGCAGGAACAGAGTTATTCCCACAAAGTGCAGAGCACTTTGTTTTGGTCTGGGAACACCCCCCAGTGTCATGCCTGGCTGTATCCACCACACTATGGAGCCACCCTGGGTCCTGGAAGGCAGCCAGCCAGGCAGACAACTGGTAGATTGCCTCCTTTCTGAAGTAACTATCTACCCCCCGCCGCCAGGTGAAACGTGGGTGTGTCCTTGATCAGGTGAAACGTAGGTGTGAAGGTGCTTGACCTTCTCCAGTTGTTGGTGTCCTCAACACTGAGTCACCTACATGCTGGATCATGTCCAGAGACACACACTGCATGGACAAAATGTGGTAGCTGATGTTCCCTCACAGTGTCCGTGACTCTCCTCATCCAAGTCTCACTAAGTTACGGTTCAACTGACACAAAGTTATTCCAGCGGGAACCAAGGATCCTTCACAGAGACCTGGTACCAAAGACATCCAGTCCTCGCTTTAGGTCACTGGTTAGAGTCCAAGTCTGAAAACCAGACATTAAGATGTGGATGTAAACATGGAGACGTTTAAATGTGGATATCCTGGATATAAAATGTGCACGTGTCTGCTGGACCCGGAAAAACATCGTAATCTGTTTCACACAGTCCAAGAGGAAGGATATGACCTCACAGGGCCAGATGATGCCTCACGCACACACACACACACACACACTGAAGTGTTCACAGCTCGTCTCTCCGGAAAGTACATCCCAGATGGAAAGTTAACGCTTGTGCGCACACACACACACACACACACACACACACACACACACACACACACACACACACACACACACACACACACACGCAGCAAAACATCTTTTCAAGGCAATGAATCCACAAATCCATTAGAGAGATTTTTGGGGGGGAGGGGGTGCAGAAAGAGAGAGAGAGACTGAGAGAGAGAGAGAGAGAGATAGACTGAGAGAGAGAGACACAGAGAGAGAGAGAGAGAGAGAGACACAGAGAGAGACACACAGAGAGAGAGAGAGTAGCATCTGTTTTGGGGTTAGAGCTTCATGTGTCATGCCATGCCGCTGGTCTCGTAAACCATCCACAGGATTACTGTTATATACACACATCAGGATGCGATGTATAATTTAAAACACATGCTGGAGAAAATGTACTTCATTAAATATCACTCGAGCCAAAAATGTGTTTTTCTTCTGGTTTTATCTTCAGGCAACTTTAATTTGCACGTTTGTCCACAGTTTGTCACTGAAAGATTTTTTTCTTCCACAATCCTCTCTGGAAGTTTTTTTTAACTTGCCTGAAATCTGAGGTTTAATTTACTACATCACAAATTCAACAGAGCAATCAATGAAGGCGGTGTTTTGATGACTGCTTCATTTGTCCTTGTGTTTTTCATTCAGGTCATTTTAAGACGTTTAATGAACAACTTTAATGAAAAATAATATTTGGCAACATAGTGACTCATTCTAAATACCACCATGGTTACTTTATTGTTATTATGTAAGTAATTATCATGTTATATTTATTAAAATCACTAACTGGCCAGCCCCCAAAATCTGCATTTGAAAGTTTACCAAAACCGAACTGGATACAAAATATTTGCACAGATTATTCCAGTGAATATTTTGCCTCCTTGGACAAAATCAAACAAATCTGTGAAATCATTGTGAATAACAGTCAAGTGAAATCTGCCCCAAATATTTCTGTGTGACATTACTGTGAACAGCGCCTTAAAAACACTGAAATTTCATTGCAACGCTCATGTATAAGTTGTTAACGTGTAAATTTAAATTTACTCTGAACTTCTCATGTAAGTTCTTAGTATCTTTTACAAATTACTTATTACACGTTTCCATGAGGCAGTGACATCACTGTTCTCTCATTGGCTGCTGTTACTGACAGCCAATCGGTGGCCCGTAAAACACACAACCTGTGTTAGCATTCTAACAAACATCAACAAACAAGGACATGTTTTGTGTTGCACTTTGGCTGTTGAAAAAGTAACAAAACAACAAATGTTAGCGATGTACATTTCAGCTCGGGAAGCAGACTAGCCGCTAACACCAGTAAGCAAGCTTGCTAGCTAGCATGCTAGCTGCTGTGCTAATGTCATTTGAAACCACCTTCAGTACATTATTACTTTACCACACAGACCCACACACAGGCTTCTTACCCATAACACTGTCTGTGCCGTTTGTGGGTGCAGTACAAGAGGCGGTGCTGTAGTGACTAGCCCCTCCCCCAGCTCCTCCCCCTCTGTGGAAGCTGGACATGGGTGGAAGGCTGGAGCTAATATCTGCAGACGAGTGCGATGGGTAACTCTACGGAGAGACGGATACTGTGAGACAAAAGAAAGCAACAGTACAAACAGCATTTATGTTTGTATTGTTTTTTTTATCTTCAGAGTCGTCTTGGTGGCTTTGCTCACTTGCCTCCTTCACGTACAGTCATTCTGAAGATGTCGTTTTGTTGTCCACATTTTAATTTGATATCATAAAAAAATGAAAACATATAAATCCCGTACTGATGAGAAATTAATTATGATTATTATATTTTTGTTTTTGTTGTTATGATTATCATTAATAATGATGCTATAATCCAAATCTGGGTGATCTTTCCTTAGCAGCAAAATTTCTACAGCAAAATTCACTTTTCCTAATTTACTTCATGATCTGAATTATGTGTGTTTTGATTTTTTGCTCAAAAATTGAGGGAAGTGAGAAACTATTAGAATTTAAGTATTTAACTCTAAGTCTGGGATGTGACAGATAAATACGATCAGCATCAGTGACTATCAGCTCAACTCACCAATCTGTCATGTGGGTGAATTCCGCAGTAGGAGGAGCTCTGGGAGGGGCCATGTGCTGAGTTCCCGCCCCCCAGCATGCTGCCATGGTAACCCTGCTGGCTCATACTGCTACTACTGCTGCTCCAGGGGTCACTGCTGTGGTGACCATCTGAGAGAGAGAGAGAGAGAGAGAGAGAATTTTGGAGGTGTGTACACATTCAGAGATTATAGCTAAATAATGAGGACGACATCAGTCACCTTCTTAAAAGACCTTTGAGGAACAAATAAACATAAAATCAACATAATACCTGCTCGTTAATCATCCTTTAAACATTTCACTTGCTCCACGTGGTGCAGTACACAAGGAAATATGGATGTTAGTTAGATTTATACATCACCTAATGACATCAGAAGGGTTGCACTCATACAGGCAACAGCATCAGTACCAATAACAGCATCAGTATCACTGCTGATACAGATAACACCATCAGTACCAATAACAGCATCAGTATCACTGCTGATACAGATAACAGCATCAGTACCAATAACAGCATCAGTATCACTGCTGATACAGATAACAGCATCAGTACCAATAACAGCATCACTTCCAATAACAGCATCAGTATCACTGCTGATACAGATAACAGCATCAGTACCAATAACAGCATCAGTATCACTGCTGATACAGATAACAGCATCAGTACCAATAACAGCATCACTATCACTGCTGATACAGATAACAGCATCAGTACCAATAACACAATCAGTACCAATAACAGCATCAGTATCACTGCTGATACAGATAACAGCATCAGTACCAATAACAGCATCAGTATCACTGCTGATACAGATAACAGCATCAGTACCAATAACAGCATCACTTCCAATAACAGCATCAGTATCACTGCTGATACAGATAACAGCATCAGTACCAATAACAGCATCAGTATCACTGTTGATACAGATAACAGCATCAGTACCAATAACAGCATCACTATCACTGCTGATACAGATAACAGCATCAGTACCAATAACACAATCAGTACCAATAACACCATCAATGTCACTGCTGATCCAGATAATAGCATTAGTACCAATAACACCATTAGTGCCAATAACAGTATCACTTCTAATTACAGCATCAGTATCACTGCTGATACAGATAATAGCATCAGTACCAATAACAGCATCACTGCCAATAACAGCATCAGTATCACTGCTGATACAGATAACAGCATCAGTACCAATAACAGCATCACTTCCAATAACAGCATCAGTATCACTGCTGATACAGATAACAGCATCAGTACCAATAACAACATCACTATCACTGCTGATACAGATAACAGCATCAGTACCAATAACAGCATCACTATCACTGCTGATACAGATAACAGCATCAGTACCAATAACACAATCAGTACCAATAACACCATCAATGTCACTGCTGATCCAGATAATAGCATTAGTACCAATAACACCATTAGTGCCAATAACAGTATCACTTCTAATTACAGCATCAGTATCACTGCTGATACAGATAATAGCATCAGTACCAATAACAGCATCACTGCCAATAACAGCATCAGTATCACTGCTGATACAGATAACAGCATCACTTCCAATAACAGCATCAGTATCACTGCTGATACAGATAACAGCATCAGTACCAATAACAGCATCAGTATCACTGCTGATACAGATAACAGCATCAGTACCAATAACAGCATCACTATCACTGCTGATACAGATAACAGCATCAGTACCAATAACACAATCAGTACCAATAACACCATCAATGTCACTGCTGATCCAGATAATAGCATTAGTACCAATAACACCATTAGTGCCAATAACAGTATCACTTCTAATTACAGCATCAGTATCACTGCTGATACATATAATAGCATCAGTACCAATAACAGCATCACTGCCAATAACAGCATCAGTATCACTGCTGATACAGATAACACCATCAGTACCAATAAGAGCATCACTTCCAATAACACCATTAGTACCAATAACAGTATCACTTCCAACAACAGCATCAGTATCACTGCTGATACAGATAACAGCATCAGTACCAATAACTGCATCAAGTCTAATAACAGCATCACCATCCCTGCTGATATACATAACAGCATCAGTACCAATAACACAATCAGTACCACTAACAGCATTACTTCCAATAACAGCACCAGTATCCATGTCAATAATGATAATATCTTCATTACCAGTATTGTGACCAAAAATAGTCTCTGACAACATCAGTGCTGATACAGATAATAGCATCAGTGCCAATTCCTACATTAATAAAAGGACACACTGAAAAAATTGTGCGAAGCTGATACTAATATGCACAGACTTTCTGAATCAGCTCAACAATAAATTTGATAGGTAGCACTAATCTTTATCCTAACATTGTTAAACTAAAATGTCCTATTCGTATGCTTATTCAAGATGTTATCTTGAAATCGTGCGTGTTCCACATACATGACATGTGAAAAAGCTAAACAAATGGCAATAGACAACTGACAGGGACATCTGCTAAGTTATATGCTAATTAGCACCTAATGCACACTCCTTTGGCACTGCCATAACACAAAGGCTGAAAGAAATGGTAACATAGAACAAAACAGCTAACCTAGCACAAAAACTGAAAAGGAGGGAGGAAATTGTTAGCCTAGCATAGCACAAAAACTGTAAAAATCAGAAAACCCTAGGCTAGTCTTTGTCTACCAAAAGTTAAAAAATACAACACATTTTAGAAACATAATTTTGCTTTTGTGCAGGTAGAGAATTAGAAATGCAAATAGACATGGTTTTTAAAGTTACTGTCACAGCCAATAAAAATAATAATGTGCATCAACTGCATGCAACCTCCCCAAAATCCTGAAGAATACCAAATTCAAAAATTCAAATGGTCAATTCATCTTTAACAGGGCACCATTCTACTACGAGCACCCATGATCCAAAAAGTGTAAAAACAGGATGAAATGGCTTAATCTGGTATTCTGCCGAGATGAGCTGCCCTGTCAAACTGATCTTTTCAATTTTAAAAAGTAAAGACTTGCATGTACACACACTGTCTTTAAAGCCGAATATTGTCATTAGATGACGGGGAGCTCATCACGATAGGGAAATGCGCATGCGCAGTTGCGCAGTGGAGATCCTCTCAACAAGTAGATCATCTCTGCAGACCTGGCAACCTGCCCAAAAAGCTGCACCCTCAGCCAGAACAACAACAAGCGCTTCTTTGGCTTCATATTTTTGCCCCAGATGGAGCACAATCAAACAAGTTGCAAGCTGTAGTCGTTACAAATACCCCCTTTAAGGAAGTTCAAACATGACTGAAGCCATTAAGACTACGAATTGGATCCCGATTTCAAATCTGGTGCCAATGATGGCCTTAACATAACCAAATTTGTTCGACTGACAAAGATGGTTCAAGAAGTTACTGTGATGCTTCAAAATGTGCCCTGATATGCTACTCCAGAATAAACCAAAAGGAACGGTGCTCTGTGGAATATCCCCATAAGATAATTTTATATTTAGCATTATTATTCACATTCTTGCCATGCTGACTAGCTAGTTTGGTGAGACACTAGGCTGTTAACTAGCATACAAGCAAGTTCAATTACAATCCGGATAATACGTCACATGCATTTGTACTGTTCTGTCGTGTTTTTTTTTTTTAAAATACTCTCACGGGGAAACTGACTAGTTACTCAGATTACAATACAAAGATTTTTTTTACATTTTACTGCCCCCTACTAGGTGCCCTTCCAACAAATGAATAAAAACACTGACGGTGGTGACAATGAGTTTGTCATTTTCATAAATCATGCTGAATTAAAGAACGCAAAGCTTGATTTCAGGCAATAATTCAAGCATTTCTTTGCTCAACCCTGCTTCAGCTCAGCATTTTTTAAACTTCTTCTTTTTGTTATCATTATTGTTATTGTTGTTATAGAATGCAGCATCTGGAATGTTCTGCTAGATTAGAGAAAACAGTTTCGCTGGTGCTCAGAGAGGTGACAGATGAGGGGTGCGGCACTGGGACAGGTGTGTCATTACCTGGCATAAAGAACGAGCTGGGGAAGCCGGCGCTGGGCGGTTTAGATGAAGGATAACCCGGTGAGTCCCGGTTATAGTCGGCGGTACTGGCAGACGGCGCGTACACCTGCAGCACAAAAACACATTCATGTTCAAACACAAGTAGCCAAAAACTCCCGACATTTACACACCTGCTGTTACTTAATTGGACGAACACAACACTTCGGTCATGATTTCAATTTTCACACCAGAAAAACACAAGGACTGTTCATTAAACTCAGTCAAGCCTCTAAGTTACAGCTCACTAAAACTCAGTTCTGAATAAAGTTGAACAGCTGTAGAATCACACATTTTGATTTTGAAAACCACAATTTACAGACTTAAATCTATTTATAAAAGTTTATATATTTTAAACCCTTTTAAAAGAATCACAGGAAATACAAAATTACTTTTGCAGCTGTTTCTAAAGAAATAAATAAGGTTGTTTAAAACAAACAGTTTAAGTGTAAAAAAGTACTATTTCAGTTTTTAAAAAATCACTTTAAATTCATGTTAAATATTTTAGATATTTTCTTATTCTGTAAAAAACAAAACACAAACAAAGAGTGCCACGTGGTATAAAACCCATGGCACTTGAATTAAATAGCTATGCATTACCTTGAAAACTAAGTCAAAATCATGTGCACACCAACACGTGCACAACTACAGTGTTTACTGATTATTTATGTAAGATGTAAATCAAATTCAAAGGTGGTATAAACCCAACATATGGCAGCTATGTAAAGACATGTTTAAAAAAATGGAGAATTTTTTAAATAAAGTATATTTCACAAAATGAAGTCTATTTTGCAGCTTTTTTTATACATATAAATGTTTTATTCAGGAAAGTGTATCTTTAAATTTAGTTTTTAAAAGTTAAAGTCTTATGTCATTACTTAAAATACTTTAGGTTTACTTTGCATGAAGAAATTATTTTAACTTTGTCTACTTATTAAAATAATAACCACTTTCTTCTGACATTAATTTGATCATTTTAAGATTGCTTTTTAAAAAATATAAATTCAACATGAAAATGATCATATTCCTTTCATTTGTAAAAAAAAATGTTTCAAATGATCAGAAGTGATATTTGAGAATATGTTTATGGAGTGATAACTATTTGACTGCTTGATGTTCAATGTTTCAGTAATAGGCACAACTGAACCAGTGTGGGTGCGTGCACGTGTGCGTGTGCGTGCATAGCGTGCAAACAAGGAGTCGTGACACGATCTTGTGCTAGATGATGTAAACCCAGAAACAGCTGTTTGAAACTCATCGCTTTCTCTCTACTGATTCACATTCAAAGGAAGGAGCGGCTCCAAAGCTCCGCCCCCATCACTTTCAAACAAAAACATGCACAACTCAGCTAACTTCAGAGAATGCAGATAAAACACAGATGTGACAAAAAAAAAAAGAAACAAGGAAGATAGGAAACATAAATAATTTTAGAAACAGGCATTTATTTAACAAAAAAAAAAAGAGAAATTATTAAAAACAGAAATCAGCCTAAAACAGTGTCTAACCAGTTCTGATCCTGTGATACTGATACTATCAGTTAAAAATTGTGTGGCAAAAAAGTGAACACTTTTCCTCCTGATTTACTGAATTATTGTGATTTGTGTGCACACGATTGGATCTTGCATGCAGCAGAAACAAACTGTGCATTCAAAGCAGGAACTGATCTCACTAATAAACTGCATGATTTGTATCAAGTCTGCACAATGTAAGATGTGTGCACAAGACGCCTTCACTGCTTCTGTCCACGCTGCTGCTATCCACGCTGTGTGCACAAGCTCGGACGTCTCTACAAGATACTATCATGCATGTACAATATACATTAATCATACAAAATGTACAAGGTAATGCAGCACACGACACGGCACGTGACCTAAGAGTGTTCATATGTGATAACTTGTCTGTGTGACATCCATCTCTTGTGCACATCATCAGGTTCTTACGTGCAGAAGAAAAACTACTGCATCATTTACACACAGTTGCATTGCATACAACCTCTGTGTATAAAATATATTACGGATCATATAGAGCTATAGTTCTCAAACCAGTGGTACGTGAGCTCCCTCTGGTGGTAGGCCGAGTCACCGCGATTTAATTTTTTTCTAAAAAACAAACAACAACAACAAAAAACAAAACAAAACACAAAGATACAAAAACTTACGTTCATTTTTAATCCACATGCACAACATATCTGTGAACCACTTGGGCTCCCATTCAATCCACCACTGAAATTTGTATACGAGTACAGACAGCAGAGCGTGAACTTTAAAGCATTTTCTACATTTAAAGGCATTAAGAGATGAATATCAATGACTGGTAGGGACTGCGTTACGGCAAGTATAAGGTCAAATGCATGATTGTCGGGAAAAAAGAGAAGAAATGTGGATTAAACCTGTTTGTTTTGATTCCATTTCCTACTGAGAAGAGGCAGACAACGTAAAACGTGGACAAAAAAGATGTAAGAATCTTGCAGATACAGTTTGTCAGTATTTCTGAAACTGAATTACTCCGTCATTATTATGTAGACTAGAGTGCGGATACCTGAACTGGGCCCGGCCAGGAAATGATGGGTTGGGCAGGTTTCAGACAAATCATTTGTGCTGATGTGACTGGATCCAAACCCAAATATTATTTCAAAGACACGAGGAGGCTCCACAAAAAGGGCCACTACATGTAGCGTACATGTATGTAGATCTTTACTAAATAAACTTGTTTTTTATGGTGTAATTAATTCAGTTGCTTTATTTCAAATAAGGTAAAAGTTACCTAAATAACATTTCACTGAATGGAACCGATGATTCATAATGAAGCATTTAAGGGCTTCAAGGCTTCAACACTTTAACAAAGCTGATTTGACACAGAATCTCTCCTGTAAGCGTGAAGTGAAATGAAGCAATGCTTCATAAGAGTTGGACTCAGCTAATGCACACTTCAAATACCGATCAGTTTCTGCTTTAACAGACAAATGTGATGGAGAGCAATTATAAACTGACAGAAATCTCCCACATACGTGTGGACCTGTTATGTTACATGTAGAAGGGATGTCACTGTCAATACATGTAGGCACACATCAATTCATTCTTTTCTTTCTGTTTAATGCCGTTTGGCAACTAATTCACAGGTGCATCACTACCACCACTGGACTGGCATGTGGAACAAGAAGTAAATTCTGACCAGATGCATTTTGTTAAATAACTCTGTCTCTTTTAGAAAAGAAAACAAGAAATGAAAACAAATTTCCCCTGAACTTCTTTGCAAAATAGTCTGTAGAACAAATGTAAATGTATTTATTAAACTATTAAACTGATGAGCCGATGCCGTGTATGCGACAGCAATCAGTTCTTCTTTGCTGCCAGATACAGTCCTGGATGTCACAGCCCGTCCACGACCAATGCAAAAACATTTTAAACCATCAACTGTAATTTAAACTGGTCTAAATCATAGTAATCCATACTGATTTCTGCTATTTTGAGCGGTGCCTTAGGGCAACTACGTTGTGATTTGGTGCTATATAAATAAATTGAGTTTACGTGAATTATTTTAATTCCAGTTGTAATGGTGGTACTTGGAAAACGAAACATTTTCTAAGGTGGAACTCAATGTAAAAAGAAGGAGAGCCACTGATACAGAGAAAAGATTGTTCTGGATCTGGAATGAGCGCAGCATACAGTGTGGAATTCTGTGGACCATCTTTACAGAATTTTGAGACCGCCATAGGGTTCGGCATCACAAACTACAACATTTCCTTGTGCTATTTTAATGCTTTTGCTTTTTTTAAAAAATTAGAAAATGGTGCAACAACGCAAAACAACAAACACTGGATTATCTCAAAGCACACCTTGTACAAGTTACAAAACCCAAAAAATGACGGCCGGGATCTGAAACTGTGAGCACTCACAACAAAACACTGACACTGCTCTTTATCTAAGAGAGTGAACTCTGAGCAACTTCCTTTATCACTTAGTGGAGGTAATAATAGTGCCAATAAAACGTTAAGTCCCTTCGACTGCTTCCTTTCCACTTGGGGTCACCATAGCAGATCCAAGGTGGACCTGCATGTTGAATTGGCACAGATTTTACACCGGACGCCCTTCCTGATGCAGCGCCACATTACATGGAGAAATGTGGCAGGGGTGGGTTGAAAAGTGGGCCTTACGCACTAAAAGAAAGTGCACTAACCATTTGGGCACTCTGGTAGTATGGCAAATGTACGGTGCATCCAGAAAGTATTCACAGCGCTTCAGTTTTTCCACATTTTTTTATGTTACAGCCTTATTCCAAAATGGAAGAAATTCTTTTTTTTCCTCAAAATTCTACACACAAAACCCCATAATGACAATGTGAAAAAAGGTTTTCATGAGATTTTTGGAAATTTATTAAAAATTAAATGTACATATGTACATAAGTAGTCACACAGCCTTTGCCATGAAGCTCAAAATTGAGCTCAGGTGCATCCTGCTTCCACTGATCATCCTTGAGATGTTTTTATAGATTAAATGGAATCCACGTTCAATCCATCCAATGTCCCAATGAGCACAGTTGCCAGTTTCTATGATTTACAGAAACTGTGCAATAATTCTTTAAACAAAATTAGGCAGGTGGATAAATTTGCTCACACCAACAGAAAAAATACATCAATATTTAGTAGATCCTCCTTTTGCAGAAATAACAGCCTATAAATGCTTCCTATAACTTCCAATGAGAGTCTGGATTCTGGTTGAAGGTATTTTGGACCATTCTTCTTTACAAAACATCTCAGGTTTGTTGGTTTCTGAGCATGGACAGCCCGCTTAAAATCACACCACAGATTGAGATGGCCATTCCAGAACATTGTACTTGTTCCTCTGCATGAATGTCTTAGTAGGTTTTGAGGAGTCTTTAGGGTCGTTGTCTTGTTGAAAGATCCAGACATGGCGCAACTTCAACTTTGTTACTGATTCATGAACATTGTTCTCAAGAATCTGCTGACACTGACTGGAATCCATGTGACCCTCAACTTTAACAAGATTCCCAGTACCTGCACTGACCACACAGCCACACAATATGATGGAACCATCTCCAAATTTTACTGTAGGTAGCAAGTGCTCTTCTTGGAATGCTGTGCTCTTTTTCAGCCATGCATACCGCCTCTTGTTATGTCCAAATAACTCTATTTTAGTTTCATCAGTCCACAGCACCTTATTCCAAAATGAAGTTGGCTTATCCAAATGTGCTTGAGCATACCTCAAGCGACTCTGCAGAAAAGACTTCCTCTGCATTACAGCATCTCCTTGTGCAAAGTGTGCTGTATCTGCAGCAAGATCATGTTGTAGGTCTTCGGAGCAGGTCTGTGGGTTGACTATAACTGTTATTGCCATCCTTCGCTTCAGCTTATCTGAGCTTTTTCTTAGCCTGCCACTTTGGGCCTTAACTAGTACTGTGCCTGTGGTCTTCCATTTCCTCAAAATGTTCCTCACATTGGAAAACTGACAGCTGAAATCTCTGAGATAGCTTTTTGTAACTTTCCCCTAATGGCCCAGTCACACGGCACTTAATGAAGGGTGACGAAGCCCTGACGAAACAAGAAATCTGGACTTTCGCTGACTGTCGTTGACATCGTTTAACCTTCGCTCAGCTTCGTTCCTGCAGCGGGCGCTTCGTCAGGATTTTTAAACTGTTGAAAAATTTGAACGAAGGGCAACGAAAACCTCAGTTTGTCTGTGTTTCGTTTTGCTGTCGTTCTTGATGTTTTTTAATCGTTTGTGTAGTTTTTGTAACGTTACTGTTTAATTTGACTTCGTTGGAGCAGCTGAACGTTTTCACACAGTGCAGAAGCCGGTTTGTGAGTGCTGAGGCTGCTGCTGCGTTCATGTACCGTCGGAAATTACAGGGCAAACACAGCCTGCTTGCTTGGATTTTTTTTATCTGTGTGGGGGGGGCAGTTTCAATGGGCTCAGGTACATTACATAGGCCAGAATTAATCTTTTGTGTGGATATAATTAAATATTTTGCCACAAGCAACTTTTGAATTTGAAACAACGAAAAAGTTGTGTAATTTCCGACGGTACTTGAATGCAGCATCAGCGGCAGCAGGAGCACCTGCGTGCGCTTATTATTTTGTATTAAATATAACAATACGAGTGTAGGAATGACAATCCAGCCCTTCTGTACATGTGGCAACAGGCAGATGAATCAAAATGATTATATAAAGAGCTATTCTGGAAGGAAGAATTCACGTTGTGGATCAGTGATCAGCTGGTGGAATAACCGCACGAGTCAATGCGCGCATTCACACACACTGATTAATTTACTGCTCTGATATATTCAATCATCTTTACACTTATATTTATATTTATTCTCCCTTTTGACAGTTTTCTGTTATAAATCAATATATATGTCTTAGAACATAATACTGTGATACAGCAGTGACCACGAAACACTTTTTTTTTTTTTTTAATTGGAGCACGACAAAGCACGCATCGTGTCGACAGACAGTGTGGATTCTGATGATGATGGAGATGATCCCTCTTTTGTTCTGGACAAGGAACCAGAGCAGGTGGTCCATCGACATCTCCACAGATTCTGTTTGCAGTTTCTCCAGGACTCAGGCGCTATGAGCTCCGTTCCAGCGCTGAGTCCTGGAGCAGACATACACTCAGCAGTGGTTCCTCTTTCGTCCCTTTTGCGCTCTTGCTTCGCAGACTGTTCGGTGATAAAAGCTCTTTCGTCCACCTTTTCTCAAAGAATTGTATCGTTTTTTACTTTTTCCCTTCTTTCAGGAATTGTCATGTGCCGTGTGACTGGGCCATAAAGCATGATGTTGAACAATCTTTGTTTTCAGGTCATTTGAGAGTTGTTTAGAGGCTCCCATGTTGCCACTCATTAGAAGAGATGCAAAGAGGGGAAACATTTGCAAATGGCCACCTTAAATACCCTTTCTCATGATTGGATTCACCTGTGTAAGGAGGTCAAGGGTCAATGAGTTTACCAAACCAATTTTGTGTTCCAGTAATTAGTGCTAAATGTATTCAAATCAATAAAATGACAAGGGTGCCCAAAATCATGCACCTGCCCAATTTTGTTTACATATTTTTTGTACACTTTCTGTAAATACTAGAAACTTCATTTCACTTCTCAAGTATCACTGTGTTTGTCTGCTATACGATATATTTAACTGAAATTGCTGATCCAAACAATCAATGATTTATAAAGGAAAATCATGGAAATCATCAGGGGTGCCCAACAATGTTGTCAAAGTAACTTTGAAAAGTTACTTTTTTAGTTGCTTTATACAGTTACTTTATTAGCAGCTTTATGCAATTACTTCATTAGAAGCTGCCGAAAACTTGCAACTAATAAGTAATGTAACTAATAAGGTAACTAGTAATCTAACTTTTTTACTCTTAAGATTGAGCAATCAGCAAAGTAACTAATAGTTACTTTTCTGAGTACTAAATCTTAAAAATAACCAAGTTAGATTATGAGTTACTTTATTAATTACATTCAGCAGCTGCCGCCAAATTGTCCGCAGCTGTTAATGAAGTAACTATATAAAGTAACTGTAAAATATAACTGTATAAAGTAACTAATGAAGTAACTTTTCAAAGTTACTTTGGCAACACTGGTGCCCAAACATCTGCATACAACTGTACTATATATATATATATATATATATATATATATATATATATATATATATATATATATATATATATATATATATATATACACACAGTAGTGTTCAGAATAATAGTAGTGCTATGTGACTAAAAAGATTAATCCAGTTTTTGAGTATATTTCTTATTGTTACATGGGAAACAAGGTACCAGTAGATTCAGTAGATTCTCACAAATCCAACAAGACCAAGCATTCATGATATGCACACTCTTAAGGCTATGAAATTGGGCTATTAGTAAAAAAAAGTAGAACAGGGGGTGTTCACAATAATAGTAGCATCTGCTGTTGACGCTATAAACTCAAAACTATTATGTTCAAACTGCTTTTTTAGTAATCCCGTGAATCACTAAACTAGTATTTAGTTGTATAACCACAGTTTTTCATGATTTCTTCACATCTGCAAGGCATTAATTTTGTTGGTTTGGAACCAAGATTTTGCTTGTTTACTAGTGTGCTTGGGGTCACTGTCTTGTTGAAACACCCATTTCAAGGGCATGTCCTCTTCAGCATAGGGCAACATGACCTCTTCTGACATATCCAAACTGATCCATAATACCTGGTATGCGATATACAGGCCCAACACCACAGTAGGAGAAACATGCCCATATCATGATGCTTGCACGACCATGCTTCACTGTCTTCACTGTGAACTGTGGCTTGAATTCAGAGTTTGGGGGTCGTCTCACAAACTGTCTGCGGCCCTTGGACCCAAAAAGAACAATTTTACTCTCATCAGTCCACAAAATATTCCTCCATTTCTCTTTAGGCCAGTTGATGTGTTCTTTGTCAAACTGTAACCTCTTCTGCACGTCTTTTATTTAACAGAGGGACTTTGCGGGGGATTCTTGCAAATAAATTACCTTCACACAGGCATCTTCTAACTGTCACAGCACTTACAGGTAACTCCAGACTGTCTTTGATCATCCTGGAGCTGATCAATGGGTGAGCCTTTGCCATTCTGGTTATTCTTCTATCCATTTTGATGGTTGTTTTCCATTTTCTTCCACGCGTCTCTGTTTTTTTTTTGTTTTTTTTTTTGTCCATTTTAAAGCATTGGAGATCATTGTAGATGAACAGCCTATAATTTTTTGCACCTGCGTATAAGTTTGCCCCTCTCCAATCAACTTTTAAATCAAACTACGCTGTTCTTCTGAACAATGTATTGAACGTCCCATTTTCCTCAGGCTTTCAAAGAGAAAAGCATGTTCAACAGGTGCTGGCTTCATCCTTAAATAGGGGACACCTGATTCACACCTGTTTGTTCCACAAAATTGACGAACTCACTGACTGAATGCCACACTACTATTATTGTGAACACCCCCTTTTCTACTGTTTTTTACTAATAGCCCAATTTCATAGCCTTAAGCGTGTGCATATCATGAATGATTGGTCTTGTTGGATTTGTGAGAATCTACTGAATCTACTGGTACCTTGTTTCCCATGTAACAATAAGAAATATACTCAACACCTGGATTAATCTTTTTAGTCACATAGCACTACTATTATTCTGAACACTACTGTGTGTGTGTGTGTGTGTGTGTATATATATATATATATATATATATATATATATATATATATATATATATATATATATATATATATATATATATATATATATACTGGGGCACAGAAGCCAGTGCTGTTAAGGTGCAAACGAAAGAGGAGGTATGTTGGGTTGTTTGCTGAACACTGTGGGTGGAGGTAGATTGGGTTGTTTGTTGTCGCGTGGAGGTGGAGAGTGTTTATGACCCTCTGCACCACCTTCCTGTCTTTGGCTGTGGAGAACAGAAGTTCTGATTCAGCAGGCCTGTTCCTAGAGCTGGCTGCCCATCTAAACTGAGCGATCGGGGGGAAAGGGCCTTAGTCAGGGAGGTGACCAAGAACCCAATGGTCACTCTGTAAAAGCTGCAGCATTTCTCTGTGGAGAGAGAAGAACCTTCCAGAAGGTTCAGCAACTCACCAATCAGGCATGTGTAGACTGGCCAAGCAGAAGCCACTTCTTACTAAAAGACACATGGCAGCCCACCTGGAGTTTGTCAAAAGGCACCTGAAGGACTCTCAGACCAAGAGAAACAAAATTCTCTGGTCTGATGCGACAAAGATTGAACTCTTTGGTGTGAATGCCAGGTGTCATGTTTGGAGGAAACCAGGCGCCATCCCTACAGTGAAGCATAGTGGTGGCAGCATCATGCTGTGGGGATGCTTTTCAGCAGCAGGAACTGGAAGAATAGTCAGGATTGAGAGAAAGATGAATGCAGCAATGTACAGAGACATCCTGGATGAAAAACTACTCCAGAGTGCTCTTGAACTCAGACTAGGACGACACTTCATCTTTCAGCAGGACAATGACCTTAAGCACACAGCCAAGATATCAAAGGAGTGGCTTCAGGACAACACTGTGAATGTCCGTGAGTGGCCCAGCCAGAGTCCAGACCTGAATCCGATTGAACATCTCTGGAGAAATCGGAAAATGGACCAACGCTCCCCATCCAACCTGATGGAGCTTGTGGGGCGGGGGGGCTACAAAGTAGAATAGGCAAAACCACACAAAGATAGGTGCACCAAGCTTGTGGCATCATATTCAAGAAGACTTGAGGCTGTAATTGCTGCCAAAGATGCATCAACAAAGTAATGAGCAAAGGGTGTGAATACGTATATACGTGTGACCTCTTAATTATTTTTTAAATAAATTTGGAATAATTTCAAAAAACGTTTTTCATGTCATTATGGGGTGTTGTGAGTAGAATGTTGAGGGGACTAATTTAATTTGCTTTATTTTCGTATAAGGTTGTAACACAACAAAATGTGGAAAAAGTGAAGCGCCGTGAATACTTTCTGTAAGCACGGAATGCATGCTGAATGCCCTTATACTGAAAACCAAACATCTAAATCTAACCCTCAAACCCAAGACTAAACCCGCACACCAGACTAATCCTAAACACCCAGACTACATCCTAAACACCCAGACTAAAACCTCACACCAGACTACCCCTAAACACCCAAACTGACAGGAACCTGGACCCAAAAATGTTGACACAAATGCGAGACTCACACCAGAACTTAGAGTAAAAAGTGGGTTTTACTGTAAAGCCAGAAAACGGTCAGTACATGGGTAAGCAGGCCAGAATCAGTAACAGTATCCAAAACATGGGACAAAAAGACGAGGTCATAAACAGGCAAGAGGTTCAAAAACATGGTACAGCAAAACAAGATCAAAGACTGTGAACAAGAGCTGGAACGAAGACACTAGGGAACATGAACTGGCAAAGCGTGTGTGCTAACAGAGGCTTTAAATAAGAAGAGTGATCAGAGCAGATGAGGTGCAGGTGTGGGAGAGCGGACAGGAGGGGGGGGGGGGGGGGGGGTGACAAACAAAGAGACCAGACACACCCAAATCCCACCACCAGCCAAGAGAGTGCAGTAAAGTCAAAAACCAAACAAACTCCACCGTGAGTATAAAGAAAAGACACAAAATCCCCACACCAAGCAGATAACAATAAACATCAAACAACCTGACACAAACTAAACCCTCAAACCCATGACTAAACCCTAAACACCCAGACTACATCCTAAACACCCAGACTAAAACCTCACTCCAGACTAAAACCTAAACACCCAAACTAAACTCTCAAACCCAAGAATAAAACCTCACACCAGACTAAACCCTAAACACCCAAACTAAACCCTCACACCAGACTAAACCCTAAACACCCAAACTAAACCCTCACACCAGACTAAACCCTAAACACCAAGATTAATCCCTGGAACCCAAGACTAAACCCTCACACCAGACTAAACCCTGGAACCCAAGAGTAAACCCTCAAACTCAAGAATAAACCTTAACCTGTTTTGCCTCACTGGCAACAGTTGTTGCTGAAGTGTATCACTGTCATTTTCTACTCACAATAAAAAAATCTCAAAGGTACTAATGCAACTTTTTCCACTTATAAAAAAAAATCTGGGCATAATTGGATTAAACACCCAGACTAAACGAACCCAAGACTAAACCCTCGATCCCAAGACTAAATCCTCCATCCCAAGACTAAACCCTCACACCCAAAATAAACCCTAAACACCAAGACTAATCCCTGGAACCCAAGACTAAATCCTCACACCAGACCAGACTAAACCCTGGAACCCAAGAGTCAACCCTCAAACTCAAGAATAAACCCTGAACACTCAGCCTAAACCCTCAAACTCAAGAATAAACCCAAGACTAAACTCTCGATCCCAAGACTAAACCCTCACACCCAAAATAAACCCTAAACCTCAAGACTGCAAAGGTGTTTGGATTAGTTAGGACTCTTAAAAGTGGTATCAAAACTCAACTGGTCCCTACAGTGATGCACAAACAAGTACAGCATCTACACACACACACACACACACACACACACACACACACACACACACACACACACACACACACACACACACACACACACACACACACACACACACACACACACACACACATACACACACACACTGCCTGTAGATGTCATTAAGTCTGCAGTAAAACCCCCTCAAACTTCCTCTTCCCCTCTGAGTAGAGTTTGTGCTCGCCTCATAAAAGCACATTTATTGACCCAAAGCTCTGCACAACACGCACACAGAATGACACAAACACACCATTTTCCCGCTGAAAATAAACCTTCAAATTTATGTCCCACGCTGTGCAGACATATTTTCCCAGTGTATGAGTGGCTGGCGACAGGCTGTGATTTGTGTGCATTACAGTTTGTCAGACAGGAACAGGTGCACACTGTGCACGTCTGAAGAATGTCGGACAGACACAATAACAACCTCACTTCCTGAATTCACGCACACGCATGTTCCCACGGCTAGCCAGTGCACGCTGAGCAGCAACACACGAGTGATAAACCACAAACCAGACAAAAGTCCCCTGAACCACAGCAGAAACAAACAAATGGGAGCACTCAGAACATGCACACATAAGTCAGGACGCAGGCGCCCTCTGGTGGCTGTGTCTTCCCTGGGGAGGGCTAAATGTTAGCTTTGGCTAATCCTAGTGTATCTGTTCAATAAGTAAACTCCACCAAAATTCATTTTGATCTTGTGATCACATGATCTTCTTGGTAACACAAACTCAAGCAAATATTTCAATTACTGATGGTGTTTATTCACCTTATTCAGGATGTCAGGGTGGGCGGCGCCAACTTCCAACTTCCGGTTTGTCACTGCTTCTAATGACTATCTACGTGGGAGCATTAATTGTTCAGTTCGTGGGTGCCACAATAACTGGAAAAAGAGGAACCTATCGCTTTCAGATCGATGTTTTGAACATGTTTTGAACAACAACTGAGTGCTGTGGACCAGCATTTAACTTGTTCCCTCCTCCATCGAAAGACAAGGATCTCCGGTGCAGGCTAATGGCGCTGAATTTGAAAAATCCACCCAAATGTCCCTGTCTGTTCTTTTTATTTTATGTAGCACCACTGGATCTTTACCCAGAGAAATGGTTGGACTATAACGTTCCGTTGAAGAAGCCACGGCGGATGCTAGTGAGTCAAACGGGTAAGCTGTGTTTGTAGCGTTAGCTGCTATCTTATTTACTCATTATCTGGTGTTTGATACAACCAAACACTGCATGAAATAACACCAAACGTATATTAACGTTACGTAATCTGGGCATTACGGTGGTACTACTTGGCGCGTAGTATTTTAACTTGATTTTGCTTTTATGTGAGCTTCAGCGGCGCTGTGCGGTGCAAAGCTCGTAGGTCCTCATAGCCAAACCGTCCACGCCGAGTGACAATGCAAAGTAGTTAAAAATAATTGAGGGCCACTTTTTCATGTCATCTTCCCACTCTGTTATGACCTGTGGGTGAGCCAGAGTTGATCCCTTTGAGCTTTTCAAAAAGGTTTTTGTTTCTGCCCATGTAACATCTTCTATTGTTCTATATTGAAAACACCGCTCACCAGATGTCCTAAGACAAAACGGAAATGCCTCTGTTGTAAAAGTGGGCGGGGCTGAATAAGGTGAATAGTGCACAATTACAATTTTTTATACATCATCAGAAGGTGAGATCTTGAAATTAAGTTTTATTCAACTTTTATTCAAAACACAAACATGTCCTTTTACGGTGATTAACTAAGAAAATACAACTGAGAAGATGACATTCTTAAAGTGAAAAATATAATTTTAAATAATCACAAAGAAGCTGATGCTGGTTTGTAAAATAAATGATGTCATGATATAAAGTGGAAACAAGAAAAATTTATTTTCTGAGCGATTTCACAATTATAACAGAAAACCAGTGAGAACCAGAGAGAACAGAGACCCGTTTTCTGGTACCAAAAGAAATCCAGTTAGAGGGTAACAGACCTCTATCAAACAGCTCGATAAAACTTGCCCGAACTATGAGGAGAAACACAAAGGAAACAAGAAGACCTGGGGCCTCATTTACTAAAGTTCTATATGTACAAAAACATTGCAGAGGCGATCTTTCACGCTCACATTCGGATTTACTAAAAGTGAACTGAACGTGAGAATGTAGGTTCCCCCCACGCAGTGGTGGGCACAGTGCCGCTAATTTGCTAACCGCTAACTATTGAAGATGATGTTTTCATTATCAGATTAGCTTTTCAAATAACTCTGAAAAGCATCATTGGACCAATTATCTTCTGATAAATTTTGGTCCGATAATTTTTAGATCGCTAATGTTTTTGCAGGTGAAGTGAAAAAAGCATTAACAGTTAAAAACCTTTGTTAAGTCTGATATCAAAGATTTTAGCGCTTACCTGTTAAAGGTTTTGTAGCAGAAAAACTGCCCTATTCTCTGTAAACAGAGGAGAGCTGGTTTCAGGAGAAACTCTATCCTCTGCAGTCAGAGAAGAACTGGTCACAAGATAATTCCTCTTGACACCATACCAACTCACCGACAATATCACCCAAGTCATCCAGAGGCATACAGTTTTAACTTATGGTTAAAATTTTAACAAAACTATTATTGGACATGTTACTTACATTAACGTCAGTTCTGAAGTTTTATAAAGCAAAAATATCAGCTATATGTTTTAGTTTTAAAGTACTGCACTAATTTTGAAGGTTTTAGTGTGGACATGCTGTGCCCAGTGCATTATGGGTAATCCCGGTACAGTCATGACAGGAGAAATGCATTTGAGATGCTCTGATCAAGCTCCACACGGACAACAGCATTAAACTCTGTATACTGTGTCTAAAACTCTCATGAATATATTCTCTGGGTTTACAGACATTTTTACTTGTTATTGTGTTTGTTTTAAATGTCAGAAGAAGCTCAAGTTGCTTCTCCAATATTTTCCTGTTTGCGCGATGGTCTCTACTGCCATCTACTGGCCAGTAGTCTTCATGGCAGTATTCGCCCTAAGTATTGAGATATCCCATAAATTATAATTCTGTGCGCGCCTGATAGTTGTTGCAGCCTCTTGCTGCAGCTAAAGAAAAAAATCAACATTTTGGTTGTATAATGTTCATTTACAATTGTCGTCATGGATTCTGCCATTTAAACCGCAGGCCTCTCTGTCGCTAAAAAAAAACAAAAAAAAACCTGTACGCAAAGGATTATGGGTAAGGGTCTGAGCTTCTGGGCGCCAGTAGATGGCAGTGTTCTATGCATTGTGACCCCGGTTACATCAGACAGTTGTCAAATCACAACTTGACTTGTTTTTTTTTACATATAAAATGGCATATTTTACAAAAGCACATTTAATTACCAACACACATGTCACATCACATTAACGTGTTGACGTTTACATAGAATGAATGAGTATGAGTCAACCAATCAGTGTCAGTGGAGGCTCATTTACCCATAATCTCTTTGGCATCTGTCTGTGTTTGTTACAAAACTTCAGAATTTGCGCATTATTTAAAATTAAAAGATATGTGTTATATTTTGACTATGTACAAATAGTAAGTGAGTAAGTAAGTAATTAAACTTTATTTATATAGTGCTTTTCACAGACAGGGGTCACAAAGCGCTTTACAAGGTAAAACAATAAAAATATACAGTAAAACACTCAGTACTAAAAGATTATTGGCTATGAAAAGCCTGTTTAAAAAGCAGAGTCTTTAGTTGCTTTTTGAACATCTCAACAGAGTCCAGGGATCGCAGGGACAGAGGGAGTTCGTTCCAGAGACAAGGTGCTATGGCTTTAAAAGATCGGTCTCCTCGAGTTTTAAAGGAGGTTCGAGGAACCATCAACAGGTTCTGACCTAAAGATCTGAGGCTGCGGGCTGAGGTGTAAGGAAGGCTGAATCAAGTCAGCAATGTAATCAGGAGCCTGACCATGTAGTGCTCTGAAAGTCAAAGCCAAGATTTTAAAATTAATTCTGGAGGCAACAGGGAGCCAATGGAGGGATTCCAAGATAGGCGTGATGTGGGCTCTCCTGTTGGTGCGGGTCAGAAGCCTCGCAGCAGAGTTCTGGACATACTGCAACCGATTTATCTCCTTCTTACCCAGGCAAGTGAACAGGCTGTTGCAATAGTCCAACCGCGTGGAGACAAAGGCATGGATGATTTCCTCTAATTCTTTCTGTGACACCAATTGTTTAAGTTTGGCGATATTTCGCAGTTGAAAGAAGCAATTCTTCACAAGCTTGCTTGCGTGATGAGCAAGAGACATTCCTTCATCAAAAATAACGCCAAGGTTTCTAAGGCTTGTTTTTGCCGTTAAGCCCAAGTCACCAAGGAGGCTCCTGATAACAGGAACAGCATTGTCAGGGGCAACAATAAGTGTCTCAGTTTTTTCAGAGTTCAGCTGCAGACGGTTTCCATTAAGCCACTTCTTCACCTGTGACAGGCAGTCAAATAAAGAGTTCAATTTGTGGACTTCTGAAATCTTAAAGGAACAGTACTGTTGTGTGGGCCGCCAGAAGAGGAGGTACTGCTGGCCCACCACCAGAGGGCGCCCTGTCTGGAGTGCGGGCTCCAGGCACCAGAGGGCGCAGCCGCCTCACAGGAGCAGCCAGGGTGACAGCTGTCACGCATCACCTGCAACAGCTGTTACCAATCATCCGATCAGCAGGGGTACATCAGCAGGACGACGTCTCCACCTCTTTGCCGAGATATCGTTCTACCTGGAAGGTAACGTTCTCAGCTGACTGTGTGACAGTAACCTTTTGTGACTTTTGTGCGTTATATAGCAGACTCCTTTTCCAACGAGAGGTGGAGGTAGTTTTACTGCCGTGCGGATTGCTGGGTGCAAATGCGCCCACATTTAATTGTTTTTTTGTTCCTCGCCAGCAGTACCAGGTCCGACACGCGGAGGCAGTGGCCACCTGGGAGTTCGGGACTTGGCGGCTCCAGTATTCCCGGGGTCTGGTGGCGGAGGAAATCGTGTGGTTCCGGTTCTGCTTTGGACAGACGTCTCCTATCTACGAGCCTGCCCACACGACACCTTTTGTGATTTGGCTTTTTGTCTATTGTTGTAATCTGTTGTATTTGTTGTGCCCATTCACAACAGTAAAGTGTTGTTATTTGACCTTCTCCATTGTCCGTTCATTTGCGCCCCCTGTTGTGGGTCCGTGTACCTACACTTTCCCAACAGGATATCTTGGCCAACGTCATGGACCCCGAGGGGTGTCAACCGGCTGTTGAACGGCCAATGGAAGAGCAGGGCGCACAGGCGTCTGCAGGAGGAATGGTCGGTGAGTTGCAGCGAATCCTCACCGCTTTTACGGCTCGGCTGGATCTTATGACCGAGCAAAACGTCCTCCTTAACCGCAGGGTGGAGGCTCTCGCCGCGCAGGTGGAGGCGCGCCCTCAGGGCGCTGCTGCGGCTCCCCCTCCTGTCAATCCTGTGCGCAACAGTGACGTTCCACAGGTCGTTCAACGACCCCTCCCACCTTCCCCTGAAGCATACATAAGCCCTCCAGAGCCGTACGGGGGTTGTGTGGAGACATGCGCGGACTTTCTTATGCAGTGTTCGCTCGTCTTCGCACAACGTCCCGTCATGTACGCGACTGATGCTAGTAAGATAGCTTATGTGATTAATCTGCTTCGCGGCGAGGCACGCGCTTGGGCTACAGCGCTCTGGGAGCAAAATTCACGGCTCCTTCTGACATATGATGGGTTTGTGAGGGAGTTCAGAACAGTGTTCGATCACCCAAATAGAGGAGAGACCGCTTCAGCCGTGCTGCTGTCAATGAGACAGGGGCGCCGGAGCGCAGCTGCTTATGCAGTCGACTTCCGCATCGCGGCTGCGAGGTCCGGCTGGAATAACACTGCCCTCCGCGCCGCCTTCGTAAACGGACTGTCGTTGGTCCTGAAGGAGCACCTGGTGGCCAAGGACGAACCGCGGGATTTAGACGGGCTTATTGATCTCGTTATACGATTAGACAATCGGTTAGAAGAACGCCGTCAGGAACGAGACGAAGGGCGTGGCCGGGCACGCGCCGTCCCTCTCCCTTCCAGTTCCGACCGAGTTCCGCCCTCCCCACGCTCCACGGCCTCTACGCTCCGTGTGGTGACAGCTCCCCCTGTTGACGAAGCTATGGACATGAGCAGGGCCACATTTAGGGCACCAGATAGACAGAGGAGGCTGGCCTGCGGAGCGTGCTTTGTTTGTGGCTCAATAGAGCATCAAGTAAGGGACTGCCCCGAGCGGTTAAACACCAACGCCCGCCCCTAGACACTGGGTTAGGGGTGGGCCAAAACATTCACGTGGGACATACCCATATTGCCACACGACTCCCAGTGACAATCCTTTATGAGGATTTAACCCTGAAGGCCCCAGCACTGGTGGACACGGGCTCTGAAGGGAATCTGTTAGACAGCAGATGGGCCAGGGAGGTAGGGCTCCCTCTGGTGGCGCTTACCTCGCCTGTGCAGGTGCGGGCACTAGATGGCTCCCTACTCCCTCTAATCACACATAAGACACCACCAGTAACTCTGGTGGTGTCAGGAAATCACCGGGAGGAGATCGAGTTTTTTGTGACTCCTGCCACCTCCCGCGTGATTCTAGGGTTCCCCTGGATGTTAAAACACAATCCCCGGATCGATTGGCCGTCCGGGGTAGTGGTTCAGTGGAGCGAGACCTGCCATCGGGTATGTTTAGGTTCCTCGGTTCCTCCCGGTTCCCAGGCTAAGGAGGAGGTCAGAGTCCCGCCCAATCTGGGGACGGTGCCGGTGGAGTACCATGACCTTGTGGATGTGTTCAGTAAGGATCTGGCGCTCACCCTTCCCCCCCACCGTCCGTACGATTGTGCCATTGATTTGGTTCCAGGCGTTGAGTTCCCGTCCAGCAGGCTGTACAACCTCTCACGACCTGAGCGCGAATCAATGGAGACCTACATCCGGGACTCTTTAGCCGCCGGGTTGATCCGGAATTCCACCTCCCCGATGGGTGCAGGTTTCTTTTTTGTGGGTAAAAAAGACGGCGGACTTTGTCCATGCATTGATTATAGGGGACTGAACGAAATCACGGTTCGTAATCGATACCCGTTGCCCTTGTTGAATTCAGTGTTCACGCCCCTGCATGGAGCCCAAATATTCACGAAGCTAGATCTTAGAAATGCGTATCACCTGGTTCGGATCCGGAAGGGAGACGAGTGGAAGACGGCATTTAACACCCCCTTAAGTCACTTTGAGTACCTGGTCATGCCGTTCGGCCTCACAAACGCCCCCGCGACGTTCCAAGCATTGGTTAATGATGTCTTGCGGGATTTCCTGCACCGATTCGTCTTCGTATATCTAGACGATATACTCATCTTTTCTCCGGATCCTGAGACTCATGTCCGGCATGTACGTCAGGTCCTGCAGCAGTTGTTGGAGAACCGGCTGTTTGTGAAGGGCGAGAAGTGCGAGTTTCACCACACTTCTTTGTCCTTCCTGGGGTTTATCATCTCCCCCAACTCCGTCGCTCCTGATCCGGCCAAGGTTGCGGCGGTGAGAGACTGGCCCCAACCCACTAGCCGTAGGAAGCTGCAACAGTTCCTCGGCTTTGCAAATTTCTACAGGAGGTTCATTAAGGGCTACAGTCAGGTAGTTAGCCCCCTGACAGCCCTGACCTCACCAAAAGTCCCCTTCACCTGGTCGGATCGTTGCGATGCCGCGTTCAAGGAGTTGAAACGACGCTTCTCGTCTGCACCCGTTCTGGTGCAGCCCAATCCTAGTCGCCAGTTAGTGGTTGAAGTGGACGCCTCGGACTCAGGGATAGGAGCTGTGCTTTCCCAGAGCGGGAAGACCGATAAGGTCCTTCACCCGTGTGCCTATTTTTCCCGCAGGTTGACCCCGGCCGAACGGAACTATGACGTCGGCAATCGAGAACTCCTTGCGGTGAAAGAGGCTCTTGAAGAGTGGAGACATCTGTTGGAGGGAACGTCCGTGCCATTCACGGTTTTCACTGACCACCGGAACCTGGAGTATATCAGGACCGCCAAGCGACTGAACCCCAGGCAAGCCCGCTGGTCACTGTTCTTCGGCCGTTTTGACTTCCGGATCACCTACCGTCCCGGGACCAAAAACCAGAGATCGGATGCCTTGTCCCGGGTACATGAAGATGAAGTCAAAGCGGAGTTGTCGGATCCACCGGAACCCATCATCCCGGAGTCCACTATCGTGGCCACCCTCACCTGGGACGTAGAGAGAACCGTCCGGGTGGCCCTGGCACGAAGCCCGGACCCCGGAACTGGGCCGAAGAACAAACTATACGTCCCACCAGAAGCTAGGGCTGCAGTCCTGGACTTCTGTCACGGCTCCAAGCTCTCCTGTCATCCAGGGGTGCGAAGAACCGTGGCAGTTGTCCGGCAGCGCTTCTGGTGGGCGTCCCTAGAGGCCGACGTCCGGGATTATATCCAGGCCTGCACCACCTGCGCCAGGGGCAAGGCTGACCATCGCAGGGCATCAGGACTACTCCAGCCGCTGCCTGTGCCTCATCGCCCCTGGTCCCACATCGGCCTGGATTTTGTCACGGGCCTCCCGCCGTCCCAGGGTAACACCACCATCCTCACGATAGTGGACCGATTCTCCAAGGCGGCCCACTTCGTGGCCCTCCCGAAGCTCCCAACAGCCCAGGAGACAGCAGACCTCCTGGTCCACCACATCGTCCGGCTGCATGGGATTCCAACAGACATCGTCTCCGATCGCGGTCCCCAGTTCTCCTCGCAAGTCTGGAGGAGCTTCTGCCGGGAACTGGGGGCCACGGTGAGTCTCTCGTCCGGGTACCACCCTCAGACCAACGGGCAAGCAGAACGGGTAAACCAGGAGGTGGAACAGGCCTTGCGCTGCGTGACTGCCGCGCACCCGGCGGCCTGGAGTACCCATTTGGCCTGGATCGAGTATGCCCATAACAGCCAGGTGTCTTCAGCCACCGGCCTCTCCCCTTTTGAGGTGTGTCTGGGGTATCAGCCCCCGTCGTTTCCGGTGGTTGAGGGAGAGGTCAGTGTGCCCTCGGTCCAGGCCCACCTACGGAAGTGCCGTCGGGTGTGGCGTGCCGCCCGTTCTGCTTTGCTAAAGGCCCGGACGAGGGCAAAAGCCCATGCAGACCGTCGGCGGACCCCGGCCCCTGCGTATCGGCCAGGGCAGGAGGTGTGGTTATCCACAAAGGACATTCCCCTCAAAGTGGACTCCCCCAAGCTACAGGACCGTTACATCAGCCCTTTCAAGATCCTTAAGGTCATCAGTCCAGCCGCAGTGAGGCTTCAGCTTCCGACCTCACTGCGGATCCATCCTGTGTTTCATGTGTCCCGAGTCAAACCGCATCACACCTCACCCCTCTGTACTCCGGGTCCGGCGCCGCCTCCTGCCCGGATCATCGATGGCGAGCCGGCTTGGACTGTACGCCGGCTCTTGGATGTCCGTAGGATGGGCCGGGGCTTCCAGTATTTGGTGGACTGGGAGGGGTACGGTCCCGAAGAACGCTCCTGGGTGAAGAGGAGCTTCATCCTGGACCCGGCCCTCCTGGCCGATTTCTACCGCCGCCACCCGGACAAGCCTGGTCAGGCGCCAGGAGGCGCCCGTTGAGGGGGGAGTCCTGTTGTGTGGGCCGCCAGAAGAGGAGGTACTGCTGGCCCACCACCAGAGGGCGCCCTGTCTGGAGTGCGGGCTCCAGGCACCAGAGGGCGCAGCCGCCTCATAGGAGCAGCCAGGGTGACAGCTGTCACGCATCACCTGCAACAGCTTGTATTTGTTGTGCCCATTCACAACAGTAAAGTGTTGTTATTTGACCTTCTCCATTGTCCGTTCATTTGCGCCCCCTGTTGTGGGTCCGTGTACCTACACTTTCCCAACAAGTACAGTTGTAAGTCATCTGCAAACAGGTGGTAGGAAATATCCCTGAAGTCCTGAATCAACTGGCCGAGGGGAAGGACATACAATTGAAACAGCAGTGGCCCCAAAACAGAACCTTGCGGGACACCATACTGTAAAGCAGCTGTTTTCGATAGTTTATGGCCAGCCAACACACTAAAGGTCCTCTCCTCCAAGTATGAGGCAAACCACTTCAGCACGGACCCTGACAACCCTACCAGATCGCGCAGCCGGTTGACTATAATGCTATGGTCGATGGTGTCGAAGGCTGCGGACAGGTCTAGCAGGACTAGGACCGTGCATCTTCCTGCGTCAGCGGCCATCATGATATCACTAGACACTCTCAGTAGTGCGGTCTCGGTGGAGTGGTGTTTCCGAAAGCCTGACTGAAAAGTGTCATAGATGTTGTGCATCTCAAGGAAAGACGTTAGTTGTTTTGCGACCACTTTTTCCAGTATTTTTGCTAGAAAGGGGAGCTTCGATATTGGCCGGAAATTCTTAAGCTCAGACTGGTTCAAGTTAGGCTTTTTGAGTCTTGGTTCCACCACAGCATGTTTAAATGAGCTCGGAAAGAGACCGGATGACAGGGACATGTTGAACATTTTCATGACCCATGGCCCGATTGAGTCAAAAGTATCTAAAAAAAAAAAGCTTGGAGGGAAGGACATCAAATGGGCATGAGGTCAGGTTCATTTTAGTTGCAACTGCTGCAATGTCTTCTAGTGACACTCGGTTGAAAGATGACCAGACCTGTAGTGGCAGTTCAGGCCGGACTGGGCCAGACCACAAGGGGTCAGTAAAGGCATTTTTTATGTGTCTGACCTTATCAACAAAGAACTCCAAGAGGTCAGTGCCATCTGCTTTACAAAACTCAGAGGTTGCAGAGGCAGCATGGGACACGAGAGAGTTAATTGTGTTAAAAAGCACCTTCGGATTTCCCTTATTGGACATTATCAGGCGATGGAAATATTTAGATCTTGCCTCAGGGGGAACATCAACCTGAAAAAAATACAGCTGTGGTCACTCAGGTGGACGTCTTCCACATGCATATTTGTGACGTGTAGGCCAAGAGAAAACACCAAGTCCAGAGTATGACCCTTCGAGTGGGTGGGGCCTGATACATGTTGTTTAAAATCAAAAGTTTCAATCATATATAAAAGTTCCAGTGCTGGGTTGGACGTAGTATCATCAATGTGTAGGTTAAAATCTCCAAGAACTAAAACTCTTTCTAATTTTAGAAGAGAAGATAAAAAACTGTTGAACTCATGTAGAAAAACCCCTGCAGGGCCAGGAGGGCGATAGCATAAGATACAGTAAAAAGAGTTTAAAGAGCCAACCTTTATTACTTGTGACTTAAAAGAAGAGAAGTGTTCAGTGTCAATCACTCTGCATGTGTATCTGTCCTGATACACAGCAGCAAGACCTCCACCTCTACGAGAGAGGCGGGGCTTCCCAAGAGCGCAGCAGCCGACAGGGCACAGTTCGTTTAAGTAAAAAAACTCTCCGTCCTTCTGACAGAATTGACATTAATGGAGTTATTCTGTCCGTATTAATTTTATTTCTAAATCAAACCATAAGTTAGCAATGCTTTATTTTCCAAGACCTCCGCCTCACGGCGACACTGCTATGGAGTAGAGAGTTGAGCTTCACTGCTCCTCTCAACTGCTTCGCTGCTACAAGCTATGTAGGAAACAGGAGCTTCCAGCAGTGGGCAGGGTGCACAGAGACAGAACTGCTGACTCTTTGTTTGGGTCTGTGGTCACCTTTGATGCTAACAGAAGCGATTGTGGTGTTAAAACTCAAAATCAGCTTGTTAGTAGTTGCAAGTGTACCGGAGACAATACTGAAAGTTATCGGTTATTGGTTAGCTGTAGCATCCGATAAATTTTTGGGTGGTTTATCGGTTTAGCTTTATAAAAGATAACTTTTCAGTTAACTGATTATCTGTTATCGAAGCTAATTTTTTGGCTAGCTGTGCCCACCACTGCCCCCCCGTCAGTTTCATTTCAGCCGTATGTACGTTTATGATGCATTTTTGTCATTTGGTGACACTCAGAGCTGATGCATTGAAATTAATAGGAATTGCCCACTGCAGTACACTCACTCACTCATCTTCAACCGCTTACTCCAATTAAGGGTCACGGGGAGCTGGAGCCTGCAGTCCCAGCAGTCATAGAACGTGAGGCAGGGCACACCGCACAGGACACCAGTCTATCGCAGGGCCACATATAGACAACCAAATACAGTCACACTCACATGCACACCTACGGACAATTTAAAGTTTCCAATCCACCTAACCTGCGTGCCTTTGTATGTGGGAGGAAGCCGGAGCACCCGGGGAGAGATGACGCAAACAGGTGGAGAACACACAAACTCGATACAGAAAGGCCACAGGTGGGAATCAAACCCACGACCTTCTTGCTGTGACGCAACAGTGCTAACCACTATTCCACCGTGCTGCCCATTGCAGTACATTAATGAAAATAATCTATTTTCAGCATTTATCTATCTATCTATATATATATATATATATATATATATATATATATATATATATAGTTAAGCCAAAGCTTTGTTCTTTCAAATGAGGATGTGTAAACTAATCTGTCTTCTAACACAAAATTAAAACCTGCTTATGGGTGACTTTTCATTATTTTGGAAAATGTACCTTTATCGCAATCTTCGGGTGCGTCAGAATCCCCCACACCTGGCGAGACCAAGCAGAAGACGACACTGGTCTCCACAACAACTGTCACTTGATATTCAAATGGTGAGAGCTCCTCCACCCCAGTTCTCCCCCCCCCCCCCGAGTGCAATATGCAGGCCGATTTCTATTAATCTGCATACACAAACTGGGAAAATTGAGGGAGAAGACATTGTGAAGCTTTGTGCTCTTGCATGTGCGCTTGATTTCACATTGATTGGGATGTACAAAGAGAATGTGCGCTAAATCCTGCTTACACGTTTTGATAAATTAGAATTTTTTTGGTCATACGCAACTTTCCAGTTTCGAGTGTATGCACGTTCTTAATAGGAATTCCACACAAGTCTTAGTAAATGAGGCCCCAGGTTCTGTACAACACAATTCAAACAATCAAACTAGGGCTGAAACGATTAGTTGAGTAATTCGAATAATTCGATTACAAAAAATATTTGAGGTAAATTCTATGCCTCGCACAGCATGCACACAGGCCATGTAACTGCTAATCAATTTAGCACCGCTTTCCAACGCAACACACAGAGTAAAATAAAGCCTTTTAAGAGAAAGATGGTCCACGATGATCATCTGAAATAGACTGCACATTTAAAGTGAAGCAATGTGTTTGTCTGTTTTTAAAAAACACACGGTCCGATTGACCTGGAGGCTGCTGTCTGTCTCTGCCTGGTGTGAGGAGCTCAGCGCTCACCTTACACTGGGTGAATCACAGCTCCGTTCCCGGCCACACTGACAAACAGTTTCTGAAAGAAAATCCTCTCAGAAAAAGTCCACTCTTTCTTCTGTGTTTTGCTCAGACTCGCACTGAGTGTTTCACTTTTTTAATTTTCGCTTTTTTGAACAACACAATCCATCACAAACACTGTAACTTAAATAAAATAATAATAACAACAAAAAACTGCCTGCGAGGCTTGCATGTTCAACCTCCACCTGAAATGCATCTGCTGAATCGCAAAGAAAGAAGGATAAAAAAATAAATAAAAAAAATCACACAGGTACCCAGTCCACCAAGTTGGGGAAAAACTAAACAAAACAGAAAGCCACATCCCATCGCCATTTCAGCAAAATGTCAAGACTATGGCGCAGCGACATTGTGACATTGCTTATAGGGAAAGTGCTATTGATGTTGTTTAAAAATACAAAAGTACTTTTTATCCAATTAGTCGATTAATCACCAGAATAATCGATAGAATACTTGATTACTAAAATAATCGATAGCTGCAGCCCACAAAAAACAAATTAGTTTGGGATTTATGATGACAAACACTTTGGAAACCAGTCAAACCAGTAAGGATGAAAGTCAGTCAAACAGTTAATGTACCAAGACAGAATGCTGCAAAAACTAGTTAAACTAGTTCCCCTATATGACATGAACAACATAATCCCATTATACTAGCTGCCCTTACCATGTTACAAATAGAACATATGACCATTTCATATGGAACCTTAAGAAAAAGCATTAGAACATGTGACCGTTTGATACAGACCCTTACGAGAAAGCATTAGAACCTGTCAGGTACTGCGACAGCACCACAGGGGCGACCAGGCAGAAACAAAGGAACACAAACATGTTGTGTAAAATGTGAGTCTGAGCTCAGCATAAAGCTTAATGGAAGCCAGGAAAAGTGGTTGCGCAATGTGCTGCGAGTGTCTCCCACTGCGTCAAAGCATTTGACGGATTTCAGAGAATCTTCACAGAACACGAAACATCACAGAATTCATCAAAGCTTCTCTCTGTGTCGCCGCAGGCAACAACGTGAGAAAAATAAAGAGACATTCCAGTGAAAAGTGATTCCTCATGGAGCTGAACACATGGAGAAACAACAACATGCTCATCTGGTCCACAGTAGAAACCAGTGAGACCAGTGACATTTGGACCAGAACACAAACACTAGCTGGACTGGATCCAGAAAACAACCAACAGTTATGACTGAGCCACAGAGGAGGAGGACCTTCAGTCAATATACTGATGCTTGCGATGTCGTAAAGCTGATTCATGAAATTCAAAGAAAATATGATGAATGAAATCCTGATCCACTTTGAGATGTTACCACTTCTGTCCCCACCCAAACACCATCTCTCTCTAAAAAAAAAAAAAGTCTAATTAAATAAATAAATACAAAGACAATCACGCAACCTCTGTCCTCCGCTGTCAGAGAAGACAATTATTCAGTCAAAGATTAACTCAACAACACATCAATGCAGAATAAATTATTTGTTCATTCATGAGCTCAAGATGGTTTCTGGGGTGAATACATGATCATCAACCAATTAACCAATGAAATAAAATCTGTGTGACACAGTCTGTAAAAGTCAAAGTTCTTCATACAAAATCCCACAACTTTTTTCTCTTTCGGCGGCTCCCATTAGGGGGCACCACAGCAAATCATCTGTCTCCATCTCACCCTGTCCTCTTCATCTTCCTCTGTCACACCAACAACCTACATGTCCTCCTTCAGCACATCCATAAACCTCTTTGGCCTCCCTCTTCTCCTCCTGTGCACTCTCTTCTTGGTCTCTCTCTACCACACTCTCCATTACTTTGGGTTGTTGTCCTTAAGTATTTAATCTCATCATCAAACCAATACAGACAAATACAGCAGTGAAATCTGATGTGTAATCTGTATGTTTGATTTGGTAAAATTTACAGCAGATGCCCTTCCTTGATAGGCCTGTCACAATAATTGATATATCGACTTATCATTCAATATATAAAGACGAACATGATCATTTTGGCCTTGATATACAGTATTTCCCTTTACATACATATGCGTTTGTTGTTGCCAACAACCCAACAAGTCGTATAGCTTCTTTTGTCCATCTCAGCCTGCTGTCAGCAGGAGGAGGGGCCACAAGCTCAGCCCCGCTGTGTGTCAGGCACTGCGCACACGGAGTGAACAGCACCCAATTCCACAGCTCAGGTATCGGAACATTTCAGATTGAAATCAAATGAGTGAGGAGAGCCCACTGCAAAATGTCAATTTTGCTTGAAAACAGTGGCAATGAAAACTGGAAATACAACCAACCTGAAAATGCACCTTAGGGCCCTGTCCCACTGGCGTTTAGGAGGATTTGCGCATGAAATGAGGAGACAAAAGTTGAGCGTCCGCAACAAACGTGGGCGGAAATGACAAATGTCCCGGGGGTGGATCAGTGAATACATGAGGAAGAAAAGCGGATATAACAGGAAACAGAAGCGAAGGCGACTGCGGAGGCGCCCCCATGAGGGGCACAGCGGCCGTGATGCACTCGCTTCATCCGTGCCCACTCTGTCTGCATGTGCGACATACCATTTGCGACCATGATGTGGCCGTGCTGGGCACATCTCATATCTGTTTTGCATGCTGTCCCAGTCCGCCGCCAAGCCGCGCCAACCCGTCGGTTGTGGATATCAGCAGATGACAGGGGATATGCAGCGCGTTGGTTGTGTATGTCCTGCGTATGTCTTCAGTATGTGTTCCGGCGGTGATGCGGATCCCTGGCTGCGGACATGCGTGCCTCTGCGAATGATCAGGGACGTGTTCGGATGGCGGCCGACTCATACAGGAATGTTACACGGTTATTGCGGTTGTTTGGCGGATGTGGGCCACTTTTGTGCGCATTCCATCCGCAAATCCTCCTAAACGCCAGTGGGACAGGGCCCTAAAATATCACTGCCCCGTTCAGTTTTCCCAACTGGGAAAAGATGCACCCCACAACAACATACAATTACATATCAACTTCTAACTGCCCGTTGTTACATTGGTGCACTGAGTACTCTACAAGTCACTCATGTAGAATGTCGTGGGAGCAAAGCATTTTAATGTGGGGATGGATGCATTCTCTGTGTAGTGTATGGTGCATCTGGAAAGTATTCACAGCGCTTCACTTTTTCCGCATTTTGTAACATTACAGCCTTATTCCAAAATGGAGTAAATTAATTTTTCCCTCAAAATTGTACTCACAAAACTCCATAATGACATGAAAAAAAACTTTTAAATTATTGCAAATTTATTCAAATACACAACTAAGAAATAGCATGTACATAAGTATTAACAGTCTTTGCTCAGTACTCTGTTGATGCACCTTTGGCAGCAATTATAGTCTCAAGTCTTCTTGAATATGATGCCACAAGCTTGGTTCACCTATCTTTGGACAGTTTTGCCCATTCTTCTTTGCAGCACCTCTCAAGCTCCATCAGGTTGGATGGGGAGGGTCAGTGCACAGTAATTTTCATATCTTTCCAGAGATGTTTGATCAGATTCAGGTCTGGACTCTGGCTGGGCCACTCAAGGACATTCACAGAGTTGTCCTGAAGCCACTCCTTTGATATCTTGGCTGTGTGTGGGTCAGCATGATGCTGCCACCACCAGGCTTCACTGTAGAGATGGTGCCTGGTTTCCTCCAAACATGACACCTGGCATTCACGCTAAAAAGTTCAATCATTTTCTCATCAGACCTGAGAATTTTGTTTCTCACTGTCTGAGAGTCCTTCAGGTGCCTTTTGGCAAACTCCAGACAGGTTGCCATGTGCCTTTTACTAAGGAGTGACTTCTGTGTGGCCACTCTACCATACAGGTCTGATTGGTGGATTGCTGTAGAGATGGTTGTCCTCCTGGAAGGTTCTCCTTTCTCCACAGAGGAATGCTGGAGCTCTGACAGAGTGACCACTGGGTTCTTGGTCACCTCCCTGACTAAGGCCTTTCTCTCAAAGCACTCCATTTAGACAGGTGGCCGGCCAGCTCTAAGAAGTTCTTCCATTTACAGATGATGGAGGTCACTGTGCTCACTGGGACCTTCAAAGCAACAGAAATAATTCTGTACCCTTCCCCAGATTTGTGCCTCGAGACAATCCTGTCTCTGAGGTCTACAGACAATTTCTTTGACTTCATGCTTGGTTTGTACTCTGACATGCAATGTCAACTGTGAGACCCTATATGTAGACAGGTGTGTGCCTTTCCAAATCATGTCCAATCAACTGAATTTACTCTAGGTGGACTTCAATTAAGCTGTAGAAACATCTCAAGGATGATCCATGGAAACTGGATGCACTTGAGCTCAATTTTGTACAAAGGCTGTGAGTTCTTATGTACCTCTTATGCGATTTCTTAGTTTTTTAAATTCTTAATAAATTTGCAAAAATCTCAAAAAGAACTTTTTTCACATTGTCATTATGGGGTATTGTGTGTAAAAGTTTGAGGGAAAAAATGAATTTCATCCATTTTGGAATAAGGGTGTAACATAACAAAATGTGGAAAAAGTGAAGCGCTGTGAATAATTTCCAGACACACGGTACATGGACAAAACTGAATCTATGGATAACACTTGCCCAAAGAAAGCTGGACAACATCCCTTAAACATGTACCAGATGTGACAATCAGAACAATAAGACAATGTTTAGTAGATAACATTGGCGCTGGCAGCTGTAATCCTGTACGCGCTGTGCGTACATTTTTGTCACAGTTTTATTCATGAAAATCATTCAGTAAAAATAGCTTGTGTGAAACTACTTTTAATGTCTTGATTCAAACATGCTTTGCACAAATGACAGCTGTGTTTGGGAGGAAACTGGAAAAACTGTAGTTTTTCATCACACAACGCCGTCAGGCAGACTGCAGAACACTATAAAAATGTAACGTTCCATTTATTCATCAAAAACATAAATAATTTCCAGACACACGGTACATGGACAAAACTGAATCTATGGATAACACTTGCCCAAAGAAAGCTGGACAACATCCCTTAAACATGTACCAGATGTGACAATCAGAACAATAAGACAATGTTTAGTAGATAACATTGGCGCTGGCAGCTGTAATCCTGTACGCGCTGTGCGTACATTTTTGTCACAGTTTTATTCATGAAAATCATTCAGTAAAAATAGCTTGTGTGAAACTACTTTTAATGTCTTGATTCAAACATGCTTTGCACAAATGACAGCTGTGTTTGGGAGGAAACTGGAAAAACTGTAGTTTTTCATCACACAACGCCGTCAGGCAGACTGCAGAACACTATAAAAATGTAACGTTCCATTTATTCATCAAAAACATAAATGTGTACTGCTCCAGTCATCATGAAAAGAAAACACCAACTCAATATTTTTCAAGCGGGATTGAGCCATTTCAACCTGTTTTTGGACTTTTTTGGAACTTGGGTGATTGTAGTAGAACAGTGGAAGAAGCTGCAAGAGCTGCTCCTCATACATATTTTGGAGGAATATGCACTTAATGCTCCCCATGCTGACAGCATAGTCGGCCGACGCAAGATTTACTGAGCATGCGTATTGAAAATGTAACAACGGTCTATTGACACATTACCACAGAAATGCTTCTGCATCTGTTTCATCACTGACATTTTACAGTGATTCCTCTAGAACAGCGAGCATGGACATTCTCTGGCCATTACTGCCTGAATCCAGCTTTAATGATCAGACTTCAGCAGCTGCTCAGCTTCAGTGATCTCACCACAGCCAGCCTCCGTATTATGGAATTATTATTAAAAACAGAAAAATTCACACAAGTTTTGTGTTAAAAAAAGTCACCAAGTAACTTAAAATAGAAGGGCTGCTGCCAGGTGATGAATTCTAAATTAAAATATGTAAATTACTGTCACCTCTCTAAGAAATTAGTTTTGCTGTTGCTTTAAATTGAAAAGATCTGTGATTTCCCAAGCCCTCTTTTTGTGGAGAGAGGAAATGGGAGCCATACATTGGCTATAGTCTGTGTCTCTGTCTCGGTTCCGTGGCTGCCTCCTTCCAAGGCTGTGTACTATGATGATCGGGCCTTCCGAATCTGCAGCTGTTGAACCAACTGTTTTGAAATAAGACATCTCACCTATAGAGCATCTTGCCATTCCATCAACTGGTTTTTTCACCCCTACTTCCTGACGCATTATTAACCTTGACAGCTGCATGTGATAAGCTAGTGTAGTGGATGAAACCAGTAGTTTATTTACACTTATAAACATTACTTATTTTACTTTAAATACCATTTACTTATGATTGTACTATGAAGCCCGAAATTGTGATTTTGTTTTATTTAACCAGCATTTTGCAAAAAAAAAATAAATAAATAAAATAAATAATACTACTACTACTACTACTACTACTACTACTACTAATAATAATAATATATATATATATATATATATATATATATATATATATATATATATATATATATATATATATATATACATGTGTGTGTGTGTGTGTGTGTGTGTGTGTGTGTGTGTGTGCGTGTGTCCCTTCGGCATCTCCCTTGTGTTCACTCGGGGTCGCCATAGCAGATCTGAGGTGGATCTGCTTGTCGATTTGGCACGTTTTATACTGGAAGCCCTTCCTGATGCAACTCCATATAGGAGAATGGGTAGCATTGGGGTTTGAACCGGTAACCTTCTACACTGGAAACAAGCACACTTAATTAACCACTTGGTCACCATCCCTATATTGTTGTGTGGGCCGCCAGAAGAGGATGTACTGCTGGCCCACCACCAAAGGGCGCCCTGCCTGAAGTGCGGGCTTCAGGCACGAGAGGGCGCTGCCGCCACGGACACAGCCGGGAGTGACAGCTGTCACTCATTAATTCCTGACAGCTGTCACACATTCTTCATCATCGCACTCCATAAAGACCAGACGTCATCTCCACCTCATCGCCGAGATATCATACTTCATTAGAGGTAATATCCTCAGCCGTTTGTGTCTTTTGCAATATATCTGTATATTGTGAGTGTTTGCAGGAGTACCGGTTCCTTTTTCTGTGGAGGCTGAGTGAGTGCAGGACGGCACTCTTTTCCCCTGAGGAATTACTGCGGTACTCTGCAACATATTGAGTGAGAGGTGGAGGTGGCATTCCCACCGCTGTTGTTACTGGGTGTACACACACCCACACTTGACTGTCTTTGTTCTTCGCCAGCAGTACCAGATCCGACAGTCGGGGACGGTGATCACCTGGGAATTCGGGACTTGGCGGCTCCAGTATTCACCAGGTTCTGTGGGGGCGGAAATCGTGTGGTTCCGGCTCTTTTCAGGACAGACGTCTTCTATCCTCGAGCCTGCCCACACATCACCTTTGTAATTTGACTGTAATTATAATCTGAGATTGTCTGTATGTTCGTTGTGCACGTTTCACAACATTAAATTGTTACCTTTTGGCTCATCTATTGACCGTTCATTTGCGCCCCCTGTTGTGGGTCCGTGTCACTACACTTTCACAACAGGATATCTCGGCCAGCGTCATGGACTCCGAGGGGCGTCACCCGGCTGTTGAACGACCAATGGGAGAGCAGGGAGCGCAGGCGTCTGCAGGAGGCGTGATTGGTGAGCTACAGCACATTCTCACCGCCTTTACGGCTCGGTTGGACCAAATGACCGAGCAAAACATCCTCCTGAACCGCAGGGTGGAGGCTCTCTCCGCACAGATGGCGGCGAGCGCTCAGGGCGCTGCTGCAGCTCGTCCTCCTGCCGACCCTGTGCAGAATATGAACGTTCCAGTGGTGGTTCAACAACGCCTCCCACCATCCCCTGAAGCATACATAAGCCCTCCTGAGCCGTACGGAGGTTGTGTGGAGACGTGCGCGGACTTTCTCATGCAATGTTCGCTCGTCTTCGCACAACGTCCCGTCATGTACGCGTCAGATGCTAGTAAAATAGCTTATGTGATTGCTCTGCTTCGGGGTAAAGCACGCGCCTGGGCTACGGCGCTCTGGGAACAGAACTCACGGTTGTTATCAGCATACACTGGGTTTGTGGGGGAGTTCAGAACAGTGTTTGATCACCCTAACAGAGGAGAGACCGCTTCAACCGTGCTGCTGTCAATGAGACAGGGACGCGACAGCGCAGCCGCTTATGCAGTCAACTTCCGCATCGCGGCTGCGAGGTCCGGCTGGAATAACTTTGCGCTCCGCGCCGCCTTCATAAACGGACTGTCGTTGGTTCTGAAGGAGCAGCTGGTAGCTAAGGAGGAACCGCGGGATTTAGATGGGCTTATCGATCTCGTTATACGGTTAGACAATCGGTTGGAGGAACGCCGTCGGGAGCGAGGCAAAGGACGTGACCAGATACGCGCCGCCCCTCTCCCTTCCGGGTTCGAAAAGGCGCCGCCCTCCCCACGCTCCACAACCACAGCGCTCCATGGGGTAACAGCTCCCCCTGCTGACGCTGTTAGGGAAACGCACAGGGCCAAAATGAGGAGGCTGATCCGCGGGGAGTGTTTTCTCTGCAGCTCAAAGGAGCACATACAGAAAAACTGCCCCAAACGGCCAAAACGACAACACTCGCCCTTAGAGACTGGGCTAAGGGGGGGTCAAAACATTCAATTGAGACACACACAGATTGCCACACGACTCCCAGTCACAATCCTGAGCGGGGATTTAACCCTTCAAGCCCCAGCACTGGTGGACACGGGGTCAGAAGGGAATCTGCTAGACAGCAGATGGGCAAGGGAGGTAGGGCTCCCTCTGGTGGCGCTTCCTTCGCCATTACAGGTTCGGGCACTAGATGGTACCCTCCTCCCTTTACTCACACACAAGACACAACCAGTAACTCTAGTGGTGTCTGGAAACCATCGGGAGGAGATTGAGTTTTTTGTAACTCCTTCTACCTCCCGCGTGATTTTGGGCTTCCCATGGATGTTGAAGCACAATCCCCGGATTGATTGGCCGTCTGGGGTGGTGGTTCAGTGGAGCGAAACCTGCCATCGGGTGTGTTTAGGATCCTCGGTTCCTCCCGGTTTACAGGCTAAGGAGGAGGTCAAAGTCCCTCCCAATCTGACGGCAGTGCCGGTTGAGTACCACGATCTTGCTGACGTCTTCAGCAAGGATCTGGCACTCACCCTTCCCCCGCACCGTCCGTACGATTGTGCCATTGATTTGGTTCCAGGCGCTGAGTTCCCGTCCAGCAGGCTGTACAACCTCTCACGACCTGAGCGCGAATCAATGGAGACGTACATCCGGGACTCATTAGCTGCCGGGCTGATCCGGAACTCCACCTCCCAGATGGGGGCAGGTTTCTTTTTTGTGGGCAAGAAAGATGGCGGACTCCGTCCATGCATTGATTACAGGGGGCTGAATGAGATTACGGTTCGCAATCGATACCCGTTGCCATTGTTGGATTCCGTGTTCACCCCCCTGCATGGAGCCAAAATCTTTACTAAGCTGGATCTTAGAAATGCGTATCACCTGGTTCGGATCCGGAAGGGAGACGAATGGAAGACGGCATTTAACACCCCGTTAGGTCACTTTGAGTACCTGGTCATGCCGTTCGGCCTCACAAACGCCCCCGCGACGTTCCAAGCCTTGGTTAACGACGTCTTGCGGGACTTCCTGCACCGATTCGTCTTCGTATATCTGGACGATATTCTCATCTTTTCTCCGGATCCTGAGACCCATGTCCAGCATGTACGTCAGGTCCTGCAGCGGTTATTAGAGAACCGACTGTTTGTGAAGGGTGAGAAGTGCGAGTTTCACCGCACGTCTTTGTCCTTCCTGGGGTTTATCATCTCCTCTAACTCCGTCGCCCCTGATCCGGCCAAGGTTGCGGCGGTGAGAGATTGGCCCCAACCAACAAGCCGTAGGAAGCTGCAACAGTTCCTCGGCTTCGCTAATTTCTATAGGAGGTTCATTAAGGGCTACAGTGAGGTAGTTAGCCCCCTGACAGCTCTGACCTCTCCAAAAGTCCCCTTCACCTGGTCGGATAGGTGCGAAGCCGCGTTCAAGGAGTTGAAACGACGGTTCTCTACTGTGCCAGTTTTGGTGCAGCCCGACCCTAGCCGCCAGTTCGTGGTTGAAGTGGACGCCTCTGAGTCAGGGATAGGAGCCGTGCTGTCCCAGAGCGGAGAGACCGATAAGGTTCTTCACCCGTGTGCCTACTTTTCACGCAGGTTGACCCCGGCTGAACGGAACTATGACGTCGGCAATCGAGAACTCCTTGCGGTGAAAGAGGCTCTTGAGGAGTGGAGACACCTGTTGGAGGGAGCGTCTGTGCCGTTCACGGTTTTCACTGACCATCTGAACCTGGAGTATATCAGGACCGCCAAGCGGCTGAACCCCAGGCAAGCCCGCTGGTCACTGTTCTTCGGGCGTTTTGACTTCCGGATCACCTATCGCCCCAGGACCAAGAACCAGAGGTCAGATGCCTTGCCCCGGGTACACGAAGAGGAGGTCAAAACTGCACTGTCGGATCCACCGGAGCCCATCCTGCCGGAGTCCACTATCGTGGCCACCCTCACCTGGGACGTGGAGAAGATCGTCCGGGAGGCCCTGCCACGGAGCCCGGACCCAGGTACAGGTCCGAAGAACCGTTTATACGTCCCACCAGAGGCCAGAGCTGCAGTCTTGGACTTCTGTCACGGTTCCAAGCTCTCCTGTCATCCAGGGGTGCGAAGGACCGTGGCAGTTGTCCGGCAGCGCTTCTGGTGGGCGTCTATGGAGGCCGACGTCCGGGAGTATATCCAGGCCTGCACCACCTGTGCCAGGGGCAAGGCTGGCCACAGGAAGGCCCAAGGACTACTCCAACCGCTTCCTGTGCCTCATCGCCCCTGGTCCCACATCGGCCTGGATTTCGTCACGGGCCTCCCGCCGTCCCAGGGCAACACCACCATCTTCACGATAGTGGACCGATTCTCCAAGGCGGCCCACTTCGTGGCCCTCCCGAAGCTCCCATCAGCCCAGGAGACAGCAGACCTCCTGGTCCACCACGTCGTCTGTCTGCATGGGATACCCACCGACATCGTCTCAGATCGTGGTCCCCAGTTCTCCTCACACATCTGGAGGAGCTTCTGCAGGGAACTGGGGGCCACCGTGAGCCTCTCGTCCGGGTACCATCCACAGACGAACGGACAGGCAGAGCGGGCCAACCAGGAACTGGAACAGACCCTCCGCTGCGTCACATCCGCGCACCCGACGGCCTGGAGTAACCATCTGGCCTGGATCGAGTATGCGCATAACAGCCAGGTGTCTTCCGCCACCGGCCTCTCCCCATTTGAGGTGTGTTTGGGGTATCAGCCCCCGTTGTTCCCCGTGGTGGAGGGAGAGGTCGGTGTGCCCTCGGTCCAGGCCCACCTGCAGAAGTGCCGTCGGGTGTGGCGCTCCGCCCGTTCTGCCTTGTTGAAGGCCCGGACGAGGGCGAAGACCCATGCAGACCGCCGGCGATCCCCAGCCCCTGCTTACCAGCCCGGGCAGGAGGTGTGGCTGTCCACGAAGGACATCCCCCTCCAAGTGGACTCCCCCAAGTTGGAGGACCGGTACATTGGACCTTTCAAGATCCTCAAAATCCTCAGTCCTGCCGCAGTGAAGCTCCGACTCCCAGCTTCACTGCGGATCCACCCGGTTTTTCATGTGTCCAGACTCAAGCCTCACCACACCTCACCCCTCTGTGCTCCCGGTCCGGCGCCGCCTCCTGCCCGGAGCATTGACGGGGAGCCGGCTTGGACAGTGCGCCGGCTCCTGGACGTCCATCGAATGGGCCGGGGGTTCCAGTATTTGGTGGACTGGGAAGGGTATGGACCCGAAGAACGCTCCTGGGTGAAGAGGAGCTTCATCCTGGACCCGGCCCTCCTGGCCGATTTCTACCGCAGACACCCGGACAAGCCTGGTTGGCGCCAGGAGGCGCCTGTTGAGGGGGGGGGTCCTGTTGTGTGGGCCGCCAGAAGAGGATGTACTGCTGGCCCACCACCAAAGGGCGCCCTGCCTGAAGTGCGGGCTTCAGGCACGAGAGGGCGCTGCCGCCACGGACACAGCCGGGAGTGACAGCTGTCACTCATTAATTCCTGACAGCTGTCACACATTCTTCATCATCGCACTCCATAAAGACCAGACGTCATCTCCACCTCATCGCCGAGATATCATACTTCATTGGAGGTAATATCCTCAGCCGTTTGTGTCTTTTGCAATATATCTGTATATTGTGAGTGTTTGCAGGAGTACCGGTTCCTTTTTCTGTGGAGGCTGAGTGAGTGCAGGACGGCACTCTTTTCCCCTGAGGAATTACTGCGGTACTCTGCAACATATTGAGTGAGAGGTGGAGGTGGCATTCCCACCGCTGTTGTTACTGGGTGTACACACACCCACACTTGACTGTCTTTGTTCTTCGCCAGCAGTACCAGATCCGACAGTCGGGGACGGTGATCACCTGGGAATTCGGGACTTGGCGGCTCCAGTATTCACCAGGTTCTGTGGGGGCGGAAATCGTGTGGTTCCGGCTCTTTTCAGGACAGACATCTTCTATCCTCGAGCCTGCCCACACGTCACCTTTGTAATTTGACTGTAATTATATTCTGAGATTGTCTGTATGTTCGTTGTGCACGTTTCACAACATTAGATTGTCTGTATGTTCGTTGTGCACGTTTCACAACATTAAATTGTTACCTTTTGGCTCATCTACTGACCGTTCATTTGCGCCCCCTGTTGTGGGTCCGTGTCACTACACTTTCACAACATATATATTCTTTTCAAATCACACAATGACTCTTGGGATTGGTTGGGCTGCGAAGGATACACCTGTATCCTTTGTTTTCAGGGGAACCAAGGTTGCATTCACTGGCCGCATTCCAAGAAGCCTTTAAAATGAGACCTAGTCGCGCCACTATGACGCATGCAGTCAACAAATGTAGCTTTGAAGGATGCAGCCCCTGAATTGAGACAAAGCCTGTCTGTTTCGCAAACTTCAAGCGTGCTCATGGGTGCATCTCACAGTCAAGTCATTGAAAGCTGTTTTTGGATACAATTTGCTCACAGTACTGAAGTTCAACATGCACAGAAAGAGAACTGGGACACTGTAGCCCCGCCCACATTTAACTATGAACGGTTAAACAAAAAAAACTGCACAATATGACCCCTGTAAGGGTTTTAATAAACTTGCACATGCAGACAGAGCTGCAGATCAGCAAACAAAGCAAGCCGACATTTATTCAATAAAAGATTCCAGTCTTGATTTGTTCCTCTCTCTCACACAGAGTTTACCTCGCTTGATCCAGACCAGATGTGCTGGAACACGAACACTCAAAGGAGCAGTCACGAAAACCTCCTCACACACAAACACACACTCGGCTGCACCTGTGCCTGTCCAATCATCTCACTCCGTTTCATTCTTTCACTGCTTTCACTTTCGTCTCATCACAACTCTGAACATCAGTGGATGACAAAACTGCAACAGAAGATACAATTGTGCGGCAAATGACAAAACTATGCAAAAGAAGACAAAACTGTTCAGCGGACGACATAATTGTGCAACAGAAGACAAACCTCTGCAGCAGACAACAAAACTGTGCAGTGGCTGACAAAACTGCAACAGATGACAAAACTGTGCAACAGAAGACAAACCTCTGCAGCTGACAACAAAACTGTGCAGCGGATGACAAAACTGTGCAGCGGACAACAAAACTGCAACAGATGACAAAACTGCAACAAAAGACAAAACTCTGCAGTGGATGACAAAACTGTGCAACAGATGACAAAACTGCAGCATAAGACAAAACTGTGCAGTGGACGACAAAACTGTGCAGCGGAAGACAAAATTGCAACAGAAGCCAAACTGTGCAGTGGATGACAAAACTGCAACAGATGACAAAACTGTGCAACAGATGACAAAAATGTGCAGCTGACAACAAAACTGTGCAGCAGATGACAAAACTGTGCAACCAATGACAAAACTGCAGCGTATCACAAAACTGTGCAGCGGATGACAAAACTGTGCAGCGGAAGACAAAACTGCAACAGATGACAAAACTGCAACAGAAGACAAAACTGCAACAGAAGACAAGCCTCTGCAGCTGACAACAAAACTGTGCAGCGGATGACAAAACTGTGCAGCGGACAACAAAACTGCAACAGATGACAAAACTGCAACAAACGACAAAACTGTGCAGTGGATGACAAAACTGTGCAACAGATGACCAAACTGTGCAACCGACAACAAAACTGCAGCATATGACAAAACTGTGCAGCGGACGACAAAACTGCAACAGAGGACAAAATTGCAACAGAAGCCAAACTGTGCAGTGGATGACAAAACTGCAACAGATGACAAAACTGTGCAACAGAAGACAAACCTCTGCAGATGACAACAAAACTGTGCACCGGATGACAAAACTGTGCACAGGAAGACAAAACTGCAACAGAAGACAAAACTGTGCAACAGATGACAAAACTGTGCAACAGATGACAAAACTCTGCAGCTGATGACAAAACTCTGCAGCTGATGACAAAACTGAGCAGCAGATGACAAAACTGAGCAGCAGATGACAAAACTGTGCAACCAATGACAAAACTGCAGCGTATCACAAAACTGTGCAGTGGAAGACAAAACTGCAACAGAAGACAAAACTGCAACAGAAGCCAAACTGTGCAGTGGATGACAAAACTGCAACAGATGACAAAACTGTGCAACAGAAGACAAACCTCTGCAGCTGACAACAAAACTGTGCACCAGATGACAAAACGGTGCACGGGAAGACAAAACTGCAGCGTATCACAAAACTGTGCAGCGGATGACAAAACTGTGCAGCGGAAGACAAAACTGCAGCGTATCACAAAACTGCACAGCGGACAACAAAAACTGTGCAGTGGATGATAAAACTGCTCAAAAAAAAAAAAAAGATCAGTCCATTTCACCTCACACATGTACACAGATAATTTTATGCTATCAACAGCTTCCATAGTGTGAAGTGGATAAATGCCTGTGATTCCTCCTGGATGGGACACCAGTCCATCACAAGTTACTTTCCCAGCCAAGACCGGAACCCATCTCCAGCTGGGTGGACAATACAGATGAAGGTTCCTGTCCAAGGACACAGATAGGTCATGTAAAGCAGATGGATCTGTAATTGAACCCGTCTGTAGGTTGGTAGTTCAACTCCTAATAAAATGCAAGAACACATTAATAACAGTTTTCTTTTGGCTTTTGTGGCTGTTTTGTTGAGGGACTCTGCAGCAAATCTGGTATTTATCTGTACGTATTTGACACCTTTTACTCCGGATGTCCTTCCTGAAGCACATGATGGAGAATGGACACAGCAGGCTTTGAACCCAGAAGCTTCTTAGGGTTTGAAAAATGCACATTTCTTATTAGCTGCTGTTTTGTGAAAATAGAATTATTAAGGGCAGTTCAGCACTTGATTACCAACTATGTTTTAATGAGTAAGAGTGTAAAAATGTGCACTTGGCCTTAAATAACTGCAGCATCTGTATTTGTTGTGCAACAATTATTTTGTTTAGTGAACATTTCTCACATCCATCCACCTGTTAGCTGCATTTGTTTCATCTCTTTTCACCTCTGATGCCGCTACACTCTGAAAGCGTCCGAAGGCAGATGTGGGAATCTGAATCAAACGCACCGCAGACACATCAAACACACTTTCTGCGCTTTGTGGAGTTTTTTTTTTTCCGACGGATTTTTATAGCAGAGATCTGAGCCGCAGCCTCCGAATCTTCTGAAGGTTAATTATGTCCCAAATTCAAAACACATGGAGGGAAAAACGAGGCAGCGGAAGGAAATCCCACCCACCACCTCTGAGCCCAGACCTTCATCCACCGAGCGCAACTTCTACTAATGCCAAACACGTGTGTGCATGCTCACACGCACATACGTGCACACTGTCATAGGAAAAACATGCACGGCCGCATAATAGACTCCATATGACAGAGAAAGAAAAGTGCAACAGATTTAAAAAAGGGAGAGAAGTCAAAAGGAAAGAAGAAAGATTCAAAAGGAAGAAAGAAATTAAAGAGAAAAAAGAAAAAAAATGACCAGATGAAAGGAAATTAAAAAGAAAAAAATTATGTTCAGACAAATAAGAAAAGAGCAGTTAAGACGACATGAGAAGGGAGAATAGTGAAAAGAAAATTTTAAAACGTGACAAAAGAAAGAGGAAGAAAAAATGGAAATAAAATTAAGAAAAAGATAGAACAAAGTAAAAAAGAGTAAAAAAAAAAAAAGCAGCTGAGATAAAAACAAGAACAAGAAAATAAAAAATAAAAAAACGGAACGTGAAAGAAAATAGCCTGAAAGAAATCTGGAAAAGCAAGAGCAAAAAAGAAACAATGAAAAAAGAGAAAAGAAAGATGACAACAGCGAAAGACGAAAGAGGAAGATAGAAAGCAGACGTGAAAACCAGAATGCATATATATGAAAAAGGCAAAACAGTGGGTGGAGTTTAGAAGAATACAGACGAATAAAAAATAAAGAGCAGAAACAGACGTAAGAAACAAACGGCTGAAAATCAAAAACTCTTTTTTTTTTCAGTCAAAGACAGATGAAGTCTATGTAAAGACACAAAACATCTGTGAAATATCTGACAACACACACACACACACACACACACACACACACACACACACACACACACACTCCCTGTGGATTTAGACTTCCTGTGGATTAATTAAACCCCGCCCACCCTGTGTGAAAACAAGTGGACCGTCTGTGTCTGTATGTGCACGTATGCGCATGTGAGTTGCACCTGTGACTGACATTTGGTGGGGGGGGTGTTTCTTCCAACAAACTAGAACAGCACTTGGAGAATGAGAACGTATCGATAAGATTTGCTGTGACTTTGTTGTTGGAAAACTCAAATAACCAACATCATCCATTTCTCACCTCTTGCCCTTTCTAACTCCAGCTTCCTCTCATTTCCTAACCTTTTCTTCCTCTCCTATGTTTTCTCCTCTCCTCATGTCCTTTCTCATCACCTGTTTTTCTCTTCTCTCATTTCTTTTCCCTTCTCTGCTCTCATATTCTGTTGTTTCTTTTCTCATCTTGTTTCCTCCATCCTCGACACTACTTATATCCTTTCCTCATGTCCTTGCTTCCTCTCCTTTAGCCTTCTTTTAGATCCTTTCCTCACGCTTCTGCACTCTCCTTGTTTCTTGTCGCCTCCTCTCCTTTTTCCTCTCTCCCCTCGTCTTCTTTTATATTGTGTCCTCCTCGCCATTTCTCTTCTACACTCCTTATTTATCGCCTCCTCCATTTGTTTTTCTTCTCCTCTTCTGTCCTCCTGTTGTCCTCCTTCTCCCATGTCCTCTCTCCTGTCCTCCTCTATCCTTTGCACTGTCCTCTCTCCTGTCCTCCTCTCTCCTCCTTAGACTGCTGATGTATTATTTATGACAGTAACCCACTTATCTGCTCGCACTTGTTTCTTGTTCATCATTAAAGCTGCTCCACGTTTTCAGTTTTTGATCTCACAGCAGAAACACCAACAAGAACATCATTTCCATGTAAACATCTACAAACATTCACAGAGCCTTAACCCTCAAGCTACTGAGTGGGGTCATTTATGACCCTTTTCTTACTTCAATCGGAAAAAAGTTTCCTACCACGAATTTGTCAAATTATTTGTCCTGCATTTGTTCAAAGAATTCTGCAAGGATCGGCCAATCCGTGTAGCAAGTATAATCCAAACTTGTGCAGGGTCACTCATGATCCCCAGGAAGATCTATGAGATTTTTGACATTATAGTGTCAGATGGTATTGTAATTTGTCAACTGTAATCTTTACATTTTACTCTTTTGCAAGGAAGCATGGCCAACAGACTGAGAACAGCAAGATTTACTGCTGCACAAGCACCAAGACTGATTTGTGATGCCCAGAGTGAGGATGAAAAGGATGATGAATATTAGAGAGGGAAATAAACACGAGGAATCCTAAAACAATGGGGTCATAAATACCCCACTCTGTCATATCAGTTGCTAAAATAGCTTGGTCACTTGAGGCTTCAGTCTTCACTTTCAAACGTCAAACACTGAATTTAAAAACAGAAGATTTACATGTATGAAGAAAATAAACAAAAGCAAGAATAAAGAAAAATGAAGCACATAGTTCAGTGCTGGACTTTTATTTTGAAGTGCTTTGATCTGCTCATTCACCAGGTTCAATCAAACATGGTCGCTCTATGTGTCACCACGTTTGGTTGTTTATTTGTTTTCCTGTTTTGTTTTGCTTTTGTTGCCGGGGGGGGGGGGGGGGGGGGGGGGGGCTCTCCAACAACTGATTTGTTGTTCTACAGTCGTGAGTTCCACTGACACAACAGCCAATGAAATCACAAAGATTTAATAAAAGACGATTATGTGGTGAGGTACTATAGAAACATAAAATTAGATTTCTGTTTAAACAAATCAGCTGTTCAGAATAAAAATAATAAAAATCACAAAATGTTATGATTTTTAACTGTTACTGAGTGATTTTGTTCAATAAATAATTTATAAGACAATCTGTCTGACATCAATGTTTGCATCTCGAGTGAACCCAAATCCATCAGACTGCTGTGAATTAAACTGAAATTATTTTTGCAATGCTGCAATAATAAAATATTTGTGTCCCCACACATCCATCCATCCATCTTCTATGGCTGCTTACTCCAATTACGGGACATGGGAGGGCTGGAGCCTATCACAGCAGTCATAGGGCGTTAGGATACACCCTGAACAGGACGCCAGTCTGTCACTAGACAACATACAGACAAACAAACACATTCACACTCGCACGCACACCTACAGACAATGTAGACTTTACATCCAAAGATTGCATGTTTTGGATGTGTGAAGCTGCCGGAGCACCCGGAGGCAACCCACCCAAACAAACATGGGGAGAACATGCAAACTCCACACAGAAAGGCCACAGGTGGGAAGTGAACCCACAGCCTTCTTGCTGTGAGGCAACAGTGCTAACCACACAGCCACCGTGCTGCCTGTCTCCACTCGGAAAAAGACATTTGCTTTGGCCCAGAACATAAATATTGAATCCGTACTGAGCCCCCACCCTCGGCTGCCCCTCTGGTGCACGTGGCTGTGCGATTTGTCCATCTGTACAACAAGGTGCTCTGTGCACATACATGTTTGTGATTACATGCAGGTTTTGGGGCTGAAGAACAAAAAGTTTCCTCCACAGGTGACGCCTCTTTACGAGCCTCTTACACACTCATTTTATTGCGCTCTTATTTTCCTTTCAAACCTCCAGGAGGGTTTTTCTTTCTGGAAAGTCGCCACACAGACGTCTTTCTTTTCTCACCGTTTACTTTGATTTAATTACTGCCACATGCTGCTGAATGCCAAGCGTCATTAGTGGGAAGGCCTTTGAGCAACGCACCGCTCTGACAGACAGGCTGCAGGGAACAAACCCGAAAAGCCCACAAACACCACTGCAACCTGACGGCATCAAACACTACCTGACCCGGATTATGACAGGACTGGCTCCACATTTTCACTCTTATATTCTGTTGTCTGAGACATGTCCAACGACTTTGTCATTAAATATGAATTTTATACACAAAGTGAGGAGACCCTGTGGTTCAGGCTACCATCAACATCCAAGAGATCAGGATCCAGACCTGGACTAGCTTATAGATATTTTTTCAACAATTCAGTAACACACATCAAAAAGATCCCATTTCAGACATCACATTCAGAAGATCATGTGCACGCATTTCAGACACTGTGCCCCCTGCTGGCTAGAATTCCAAATAGAGTGTACCCAATGTCAAACTTACCCAAAGTCTTAGTGAGGTGACTTTGTGTGCCACGTTTCACCTTGATACACAACATTTTGTTAAATTGTGCATACACACTGACACTGAAAGATGAACAAACAGGAAAGCACACGGAATAAAGTGATTCCAAGACCAGGGGCCTCATTTACAAATACTTGCATGGATTTCCTACTGAAACATGGCGTACTCCAAAACCCAGAAACTGCTGTACGCACAAAAATATTCAGATGTATCAAAGTGTGCATACGCATGGATCCAAGCACGTCCCTTTTGTACATCCCACTGAACGTGGAATTGGTTGGTGATGTACTAAACTCCTCCCTCTTTAAAAAAGGGAAAAAAAATAAATAAATAAACTCCTCCCTCCCCATGCCCCTATTTAAATATGCAAATTTATGTAAATAGGTCCAAGGACATTGGAGTTCCCTCCGTCTGATCAGTGCCGCCGTTCTGCATATGCTCATCATGCACTGCACGTAGGGCACTAATTGCCTGTTGGGGCACCAAAAAATCAAGCTCCTGGTTCGGCATAATCAGAGAAGTGGATAAAAATGCCTGTCTCCTTTCTCTCCTCTGAATGAAAGAGGAGCAGCAGTTTTGTTTTGTTTTTTGTTTTTTTAAATCTGAACTCGATCTGTCAGTGTGATTTTGGGTAAACGTGTTTCCCAGTGTGCCTCTTTAACTTATATTCTTCACAAAGTGATCTCTGTGCCTCTTCTACCTTGGACTTATTTCCCCCTCTCTCTCTCTCTCTCGTTTTTGCACAAACCGAAGAGACTTTCGCATTTTTCCCCTTAAGGGAAACTGCTTAAACTACCATCTCTGACCAAGTAACTACCATCTCTGGTCAAATTACTATCTCTGGTCACCTAACCAGAGATGGTAGTCACCTGACCAAGTGACTACCATCTCTGGTCAGGTGACTACCATCTCTGGTCAGGTGATCATCATCTCTTATCTGATGACTACCATCTCTCAGCAGATGACCACTATCTCTGAGTAGGTGACCACCATCTCTGAGCAGGTGACTACCATCTCTGATCATTGAGTCTTAATGTCTTAGGTTCCTGACTCTCCTGGATCATGACTACAGTCTTCCTTGAATCCTCCTCAAATCAGCAGTGCATTTGTTTGTGGTCAAATTGTCAAAAATGTAGACATTCAATTACGTCACAGGTGGCACTTGTGGGGCACTTGTGGCTGAAGGTTTAAGGTCTATACCACATGCTGCAGAATGCAGAATCCTGGCCTGGGTGACCATTCCTACCTATCTAGCTACTCTGAACAAAAATATAAATGTAACACTTTTGTTTTTGCTCTCATTTTTCATGAACTCAAACATCTAAAACATTTTATATATACACAAAAGACCTATTTCTCTCAAATGTTGTTCACAAATCTGTCTAAATCTGTGTTAGTGAGCACTTCACTGCGGAAATAATCCATCCCACCTCACAGGTGTGGCATATCAAGATGCTGATTAGACAGCATGATTATTGCACAGGTGTGCCTCAGGCTGACCACAAGTATCACAAGGGAACATCAAAGCATTTTCCCGAGCAAGAGCCAGCAGACAGCATCCTGACTGATGAGGTCATCAGTGGGTGTGGCAGATTCATGGCTACTTTTGGGAGGAAGGAAAATACTGCAGGTCCAAAACAGGTCTATGAGGTGCATCAGTCCATGGCTGCAAACCATGCGCTGGACCGGCAGATAGAATGAGGGTTTTTTTCTTGGATTAGTGTCAGCTGTTACATAATGAGGTCATAGGTCACAGTTTCAAAATTAATTTTATGTTGACAATTTCAATTCATAGTCCAACTGAATGAGAGTTCTATTTCATTCTTCTAAATTCATGTTGTGCAAATTTTATATTGTTCTCCTCTCAGATATTGTTGTTAACAGATGCTCCAGTTATGGCAACTGGAGCATCTATTGTTCAATATTGTTCTCTCAAATTACTTGGCACTGATGTTCCCCTACAACCATTAAAAAGTTTAAATAAAGGAGATTCAAGGATCGACTTCAAGTAGAAAAAAGAACATGAAAAGGAAAAATCCTCAATGACGCCCAGAGAAAAGAGAAACCTAACAGAAAAAAGGCAGAGAAACACTTTGATTGGTTCTCTGTCGTCATGGCAATCTTCGTGACAGCCAACCAGAACGCCTGTTACAGGGAAAACAGCCATTGAGACATTGGCTCTGTGAGGCAGTCCAGCTGTCAGGGCTGTAACGTGTGTGTGTGTGTGTGTGTGTGTGTGTGTGTGTGTGTGTGTGTGTGTGTGTGTGTGTGTGTGTGTGTGTGTGTGTGTGTGTGTGTGTGTGTGTGTGTGTGTGTGTGTGTGTGTGTGTTTTACAGTTGAAATGTAAGGAATTAAGTTTAGCTGTGATGGCATTTTATTCAGGTCATCTCAAAAACCCCAAATCATCATTTCCACACCAAAATCCTGAGCAACATTGTGGCTTTCTGACTTTTATAATTGTGATGTTGCGTATTACTCAGCTGGTATGCAGCATTGTCCCGTGTTTGACTTCCACAGAGCCAAAAGATGACATCAATGAAAAATGGATCACAATGATGATGAAATCTGTTCAGCCTTTCAGTACGGTAATGGATTTTGTCACTGCACAGGCTATGTCCTCCGAGTCTGGGAACGTGAGCCGTTGAAAGCGGAAAACCCATGGACGCTTTGCCAACACGTTACACAGAAGTATGCAATGAATCAGGGAGAGTCCCCATAAGTACAGAGGAACAAAAATGTTTCGTACGTCTGATGCTGCTGTTGCACTCCAGCAATTTTTTATTTATTTATTAGGGAATATATAATCAGGAGAAAATATTATTACTTCAATTTCTCTTTTTAATGAAATAGATTTTTTATGCATATTAAACGTTAGAAATGCATTGCAAGATTATCTCTCTAATCTCTGCAGATATTTACATTTATTTACATTATACATTTGATTGACAATTAAGACGTGTTCTGTCTTTTTCACCTTTAGTCCTGGCAACACAGAGATGTTTCCAAAAACCCATAGACATGAACACACAAAAAGTGTCTGTTTATTATCGCTGATAGACGCTGTTTCACACCCCACCATCCGTGTGACATTCTGGCGGCTTGGCACCATTTTGGTCACATTTCAGGATTCCAACTCACAAAGTTGGAACCATCAAATTGGACTGATGTCACCGGAGTGCTGGGATGCAGGGACCTTGTTGTCAAGGCAACGTGCCGGCAGGCACTGTAAAGCCAGCCAAACGCTAAGATGGCTGCCGCGGCATGTTAATTATTGAAGAGGCTGCAGAGTCGCGGGCAGCCAGCACGGCTGCTTGGTGGGATGCTTGGTCAAAGTGATCTCGTTGCCACGGTGATACAAGTTGGCAGTGGGCACCTGGGTCTCATTCACCACAGCAATGCAACATGGCAACTGGAGCACCTAGTTCTCAATCAAACTCAACCAATAACAAACAGTAAGAAGGGAAACAAACATGACAAAGTTACCTGCTGCAGAAACCACTTTATATGGTAGAACCGGGCCGTACCTCACTGTACTTTAACAGGCATAATCGGGCCGTACTTCACTGTACTTTAACAGGCATAACCGGGCCGTACTTCACTGTACTTTAACAGGCATAATCGGGTCGTACTTCACTGTACTTTAACAGGCATAACAGGGCCGTACTTCACTGTACTTTAACAGGCATAATCGGGCCGTACTTCACTGTACTTTAACAGGCATAACCGGGCCGTACTTCACTGTACTTTAACAGGCATAACCGGGCCATACTTCACTGTACTTTAACAGGCATAACCGGGCAGTTGTTCACTGTAGCTTATCAGGCATAACCACGACGTTGTTCACTGTACTTTATCAGGCATAACTGGACGGTACTTCACTGTAATTTTTATCAGGCATAACTGGACGGTACTTCACTGTAATTTTTATCAGGCAAAACTGGACCGTTATTCACTGTAGTTTATCGGGCATAACCGGGCCGTACCTCACTGTACTTTATTGGGCATAACCGGGCAGTACTTCACTGTACTTTAACAGGCAAAACCGGACCGTACTTCACTGTAGTTTTTAATCAGGCAAAACCGGACCGTTGTTCATTGTAGTTTTTCAGGCATAACCAGGCTTTACTTCAATGTAGTTTATCAGGCATAACTGGCACGCCGTTCACTGTAATTTATCAGGCATAATGGGCCGTACTTCACTGTAGTTTATCAGGCATAACCGGGCAGTACTTCACTGTAGTTTATCAGGCATAACTGGGCAGTTGTTCACTGTAGTTTATCAGGCATAATGGGCCGTACTTCACTGTAGTTTATCAGGCATAATGGGCCGTACTTCACTGTAGTTTATCAGGCATAACCGGGCAGTACTTCAGTGTACTTTATCAGGCATAACCGGGTAGTACTTCACTGTACTTTATCAGGCATAACTGGGCCGTAGCTCACTGTAGTTTATCAGGCATAACCGGGCAGTACTTCAGTGTACTTTATCAGGCATAACCGGGCAGTACTTCACTGTACTTTATCAGGCATAACTGGGCCGTAGCTCACTGTAGTTTATCAGGCATAACCGGGCTTTACTTCACTGTAGTTTATCAGGCATAACCAGGCTTTACTTCACTGTAGTTTATCAGGCATAACCAGGTTTTACTTCAGTGTAGTTTATCAGGCATAACTGGCCCATCGTTCACTGTAGTTTATCAGGCATTACCGGCCATAGCTTAGCTATAAAAATTTTAACTTGGCCTATAGTTTCTATAAAACTCAACAGTAGATGAAAATATAGCCAATCCAGACTAAACACTAAATCACACCAAACAGCTTGTTATAAAAACAAAACAGAAAATGTTAGTTTCTGAAGATTGACCTGAAATTTGGTTGAGTTTCATTTTGTTGTCTTAGCTGATGAGCGAAAAAGCAAAAATCTGGTTTCACTTCATTTTTATAATGTCCCACAAGGATGTAATCAAATCACTGGCATTTATTTATTTGTCTGTCTGTCTGTTAGCAGGATTATGTCAAAACTACTGCTCGGATTTTGATAAAATTTTCAACACAGATATTAGGCCATGGAAGACTAAATTTGGGAGGTGATCTGGATCCGGATTCTGGCTCAGGATTGTTGGGATCAATATGCATGTTCTGCAGCAGAAATATCACTATGAAAACCAAGATCAGGAAGACACTATTTAGTTACAGCTTGTGAATTAAATATCAGATTGCAACACCTTGATCAGTTGGATCATTCTGGATCAGTGCAATTATTGCAATTTGTTGTGGAATTCGGATCCAGGTAAATTCTGGATCACAATGTGAATCAGATATCTTTTATTTTAAGTCCTCGTCAACCCTTGGCAGGTGTCAGAAATGTCAGATTACGCTTGTTTTACAGATAAATTCATGTTAACTGTAAATGTAGAGTGAGATATTATTATTGTTATTAACATTATTATTTCTATCAAAATAAAAACAGCCTCGGTCACAGAATGATTAAAATTCTGAATAAGCACACCTCAGATTTATTTAATTTTTTTTTTAGATTTTACAGAGTTGTGCTGAAAAGATGCTATTAATACCACTTAATCCTTCATCTTCCTCACACTTTGCAGGGATTTTAACCTTTGACCTCTTTATGTAGTGACAGGCTGTGCAGCCATTAGACCACCCGGCTGCTGCCGTACATCACCGCTCAGCTATTACCCATCGTACACGTCAAACCAGGACAAACTCAGAGTGCACGAACAATCCTAGACTTTCACATACACTAAAATCATTATTCACACACTCATCTGCAACAAACTTTAAAAGTTCAACAATTTTAGTCTCTGGAAAAAAAAAAAAAAAAATCAACAAAACGTTTTCTTAAAATGTATCTTTTCAAGAATCCTGCTGACAAATAAACAAGTCAAGACAGAACCCCACAGAGTCAAATGAGCTAAAGATGATTTAAAAAAATGAAATTACGTTGCGGTTTATAAAAGCAATAACATTTACGGAAATTATTTGTTTTCTGTTCTTGTGCTTATTTTGCTGCAAAACTGAATCACAGTCCAGATTTATTGTCCACTCGTCTTCTGTTTGATTCAGTTCAGGCTGACAAGGAAAGAATTAGATCCTGATGTCTGAAATATTCTGGAGAACATATAAAATCCAGAGGAAGATGAGCGCTCACAGAAGACGATCCAAGAAACCGACAGTTTAAAACAAGTGAAGCCCGACAGGTCAAAACAGAACCGAATGCTCGCCTGGATGTCTGATCCCGATCCCACAGTCCATAAAAACGTAGAACAGAATGAGGGTAGATTAAAGCTCCAGCCTGCACTGAAATCTGCTTCGATGACATCATGTAAGAAAACGACAAACGGACAGATGACACGAGATCAAAGAGACAAAAAAGAAGCATATACAGATTAATCTGTTCCAGTAAAGCACTGGGTCTCATCCCCGGTCCTCACACAAACCAAAAACCATATTTTCTGTTTCTGGCTGCTGCACCTACAGCTCAGTAGATCAAACAGAAGCCATCAGCCAATCAGGAGCCACCAGACTCACCTGTCCAAGTGTGTGTTATTCCTTCTTTATGTCATTAATCAATCAACAGGTGGTGAGCTGATGTCAGATGTTAGATTACCGCTGGAAATCTGTTAAATCAGTAAAGAGTGTGATACATTATGCTAAATCTGTCTAGACCGACATGTCCTCAAAATCTGAGACAAAAGAGACAGACGAGGGAAGCCACCAAAACACCCATGACAATGCTGCAAGACTGAAAAGCTTCATTGGCTGTGACTACAGCAAGCATGCAAACAATCCCTGTTCTCTGTTGCTTCCGCAGTCACACCTACGTAGTGGAGAGGATTGTAGTACAGTCCGACCGGCATATATTGGCCAGTATGAGCCTTTCACAAACATATCGGTATCAGTGTTATTATGGCTGATAAGCAAAGTTGAAATTGAAAATGTGTCATTACATAGTTTGTTCAGCAGGCGGTGCTCTGATGGTATTGCTTTCAATGCTGTCACGCAAGGCTGGGACCCCCATCACCCCTTAGTCATATTAGCTACAATTTTGAACCAGAGTTGCCATTTTACAGAGAAATTGTGGACAGTCTAAGGCACACCTGTGCACTAATCATGGTGTCTAATCAGCATCTTGATATGGCACACCTGTGAGGTGGGATGGATTATCTCAGCAAAGGAGAAGTGCTCACTATCACAGATTTAGACTGGTTTGTGAACAATATTTGAGGGAAATGGTGATGTTGTGTATGTGGAAAAAGTTTTAGATCTTTGAGTTCATCTCATACAAAATGGGAGCAAAACCAAAAGTGTTGCGTTTATATTTTTGTTGAGTATATTTAATGTAATGACAACGTATTTAACAAAGTTCATGTATAAACTGCAATATCAAACCTCAGTTACATTTCTTTGTCCTAAAGTTTTGATAACTAAATATTAGGAATCATTGATATTTTATATGTATATATCGGCAGTTATATCGATATTGCAATTATTATTATATTATTTTACTTAATATCTGTATCAACTTTCAAAAAAATCCATATTGGTCGGGTTCTAGACTCCAGGCAAACTGAGTGGGCAGTTTCACTATACGACTCAAACACGGTTCTTATGTCGATACTAAATATTACTGATTAAGCTTTTGATTTTTTACGTCTTTATAAACTGTATTATTACTGAGCTTACCTCACAACTTGAGCCTAACTTTGTTGTTTTATGTTTAATATTTTTAATATCCGTTACTGTTGAAACAAACATGTCGGTTTCCTTAGAAAAATGCTGTAAAATGTCTTGAGCATTGATAGTTTTTTTTTTTAAGTTTAAGTAGGTTCCTGTGATACTCTTAGATGCTTTTGGGAAAGGACGGCAGCACTGGCGACTGCTGGAGCTTCTAATAGACAACATCTGGACGCTCGCCGGCTGCCAGCAGCACAATCAGGACGACATTATTTGGCCACACTGGAATCATAAAGGAGTCAGATCAAAGAACTGATTGCTTCAGCTGCAGGATTCTGACTCATTCTGCTGCTTTCTTTCCCTCTACACGACAACCAGGTACAAACCACCGTCGCAGGGTTAGAAACTATCACCGTGGTTACTGACGGATTGATGAGTGCAGCAGCATCAAAGGAATCAAGCGAATGCTGACCAGATGTTTTCCGTAGCAGAAATATTTTAGGCGTGACGTGACGACACACGCACTTCACACAAACAAACATTTTCATCACACAGTGTTCATATTACTGCTAAACCAGCGTGGAATAAAGTGATCAATCACCAATATCCAATTCTAAATCAAGCCACTGCAGCTTATAGGGCTATTCCACAGAGTACTGTTTCTTCCAGTTTCATCCCGAACAGAAAATTGGGATGCGTTTTGAAGTGTTGCAGTAACTCCTTGATCCCTCTTTTGTCAAGCTTGAACAAACTTGGTATACTAAGTACATACAACCATCATCGGCACCAGTTTTGAAATCGGGGAGAAATTTTAGACCTGTTCAAAAATTTCATTCTAATTTGCCAAATCACCATCATTATGTGGACACTTTGGAGCGTTCATAGTCTTAAAGGCTTCAATCATGTTCAAACATCATTAAACGGGGTAGTCCTAGTGAGTACACCTTGAAACTTGTTTGTGTTCCATCGGGGTAAAAATTTCAAGCAGAAGCAGCATTTGTTGTGGTTCTGGCCGAGGACGCACCCGGGTGCAGCTTTACTATCATTTTTGAGCAGGTTGCCAGGTAAGCAATTTATAAGCCAGCCAGTTGCCAGGTCTGCACTTTATAAGCCAGCATGATAGGAGGCAAGCCGGAGTAAGCAGTTTCATTTTGTTTTTCCACTTTTTCTGGATCATGGGGGATCGTAATAGAACAGCGCCCTGTGGAATAGGGATATTAAAGGTTAAAAACCCATAAAAGCTCAATTTCTGAACAGAGTTCTCCTATAAAAGAAAAAGTAAAGAAGTCGAGGGACATCAAGTGAGTGTATGACCCAGCAGGCCTTAGCTGTGCTGACAGGTCAGTTACAAATTACAAATTTAGAATATTATTAATAAATGATCTGGGGTCTGTACCCAAAAATGCAAAAAGAACTCAAAAAGATCAAACAACAATCAGGCTAACATCTTGCTAGCAAACAAACAAACAAAATGACATCATCAACAGTTAGTAAAAAACAATGTTAACGAGTCAACCAGTAAGCCGGGGAAAGGAAAAAAAAATCATCTTTTCCTTCATGCATAGTCCCAAAGAGGGGAAAAGGCAAATCAATGGGGGATTTTCTGACTTGATTCAAACACACCAGATCGAATTTATTGCCACCTCAAAATCCCTGTTAAACTGGGCAAATGGTTGTGTTTAACCATATGGCTAAAGACTAACCAAATTCTCGCAGAAACAAGACAAACTGACACATAGCTCACTACTGCCACCTTGTGGGTGAAATAAAGAGGCACTAACCACAGTAAATGTTACAGTCTGAAATTTAACATCAACTTTGACCTCTTATTAGTGTCAGCGCATCGGCATCCAAATACTTTTGACCTGGACATCACTTGTAATTATTCAGGTTACGGGGTGAGGCTGGATCAGCCCTCACATGCATTCCAATTCCATGGTTCCAAAGTTCAAAGATGAGATTTTTCTCTCTGTCACTGCCCACAAACTGAGCCAGGTGCTAATCCTGCCAGGACTGTTGACAGTTCAACTGTGTACTAAAGGCTAAAGTGAAGCTAACGTGCTAACATGGCTCCAGCGCCATGCTGTGCACGTTGTTTACTGTGCCACAGCTGTTTATCAGCGAGCCTACTCTGCCGCTGTGACAGCATGACTGACCCACTAAAAAACACGTCAACACAAACGCCTCACAAAGCTACAGCGCATACACACGCAAACACACACACACACACACACACACACACACACACACACACACACACACACACACACACACACACACACACACACACACACACACACACACACACACACACACACACACACACACTCTTTGGTAATGAAGACAGCGAATGCTGCCTTTATTGTCCCACCAAAAGCCTTCACTCACTGCAGCCGTTCTGTCGTGACACTTCTCAACAGTACATATATATGTTGCAGTTTACGCACACACGCGCACACACACACAGAAAAACAAGCACCGAACATGTTCCATAAATCCTGCTCCAATCACAAAAACTGCTCAGAATCTAAACAACAAAAGGAAAACAAAATCGATAAAACAGCACATTTTTTGCAACAACAATAACACACGACATTTAAGTCCTGCTGGAGCTCCACACTTACGGCATAAATAAAATGTACTAAAAATAAATCAAAACAAACATAAAACAGGCCTGAAACTAAGTGAGGATTCATCTGCCCAATATTTTTACAATGAACTCTTTGGTCACATAATCAAGCTCAGCGGTTTGGCCATCAAGTAGTCAAAACAGAAAGCTCCCAGTTCAAACCCACCTGTGTCACTTCTCTGTCAGGAAGGCCATCCGGTGTAAATCTTGTGCCAAATCAACATGCGGATCCATATCGGGGCCGCTTTAAATAAAATGGCACATTTAATCTCTTTTTAAAACACTACATTTAAAATCAGTTTTCAAAAGATGCATTTATAACCATTTTAATCAAATGACACATTTAAAAACATTTTTAAAACAGTACATTTAGAAACAGTTTTAAAACATACATCATCAAATGATCTTTTATTTGCCCAGATTTGTCCAGATTTGGAATGTTTAAACCAAACCATAAAAAGTCATTTTCTTATTGAAATCAGTTGAAAATATCCTCACAAAGTTTGAAACGGAGTTTGAACTATTCTCTCCTCTATAGCAAACAGCCTAAAATGAAGCTAAATCCAGTTTAGGGCCCTGTCCCACTGGCGTTTAGGAGGATTTGGGGATGGAATGTGCACAAAAGTGGCCCACATCCGCCAAACAACCGCAATAACTGTGTAACATTCCTGTATGAGTCAGCCACCATCCGAACACGTCCGTGATCATCCGCATAGGTACGCATGTCCGCAGCCAGGATTTTTGAGCGGCTCAAAAATCCTGCTGCGGATGAGATCCGCATCACTGCCTGAACACATACTGAAGACATACGCAGGACATACACAACCAACGCGCTGCATATCCCCTGTCATCTGCTGATATCCGCAACCGACGGGTTGGCGCGGCTTGGCGGCGGACCGGGACAGCGTGCAAAACAGATATGACGCGTGCCCAGCACGGCCACATCACGGTCGCAAATTGTATGTCGCGCATGCAGACAGAGTGGGCACGGATGAAGCGAGTGCATCACGGCCGCTGTGCCCCTCATGGGGGCGCCTCCGCGGTCGCCTTCGCTTCTGTTCCCTGTTATATCCGCTTTTCTTCCTCATGTATTCACTGATCCACCCCGGAACATTCGTCATTTCTGCCCACCTTTGTTGCGGATGCTCAGCTTTTGTCTCCTCATTTCATGCGCAAATCCTCCTAAATGCCAGTGGGACAGGGCCCTTATCTAAAAAAAAATAAATAAAATAAAAGTGCAAATCTTCTGTGAGGAAAAATCAATCATTGAAATGTTGGCAACAATGTTCACTTCCACTACAAATGCAGCATTAGCATGTCCATGAGCATCTTCAAGGTCATTGGTCAAATCTGTCTTAAAAAAAAGTTTTAACTGACCCGTGATGGAAAAAGTGCCTGGAGTGTCATTTTTGAGTTGTCCTGCTGACAGACAGAGACAATCTCCTCAATGGAGATAAAAACTCTACATCAAGTAAAGCCAATCAGCAACTTGCAATTACCAAATGCTGATGGAGGGATTGTTCTGTGCAGAGAAAAGTCTTCTCTAGAACTAAAACCATCCACCAGTAACATCACGATACGTTAACAATCAACATCAATTTACTGAGGAAAACGATGGTGCACCACAGGGATTGGTCCCAGCCGCTTTGTTTTCCTTTTTTTGTAGCACTTCTTAGGCAAATCAAGTGTTAATTAAATATACAATATGACACTAATGACACTCAACTTTACATTAATATAGTAACATTTAATCCCTCATTCAGAGAGTTGATACCTGCTGAGTGAAAAATCTGAATGTAAAATCTGATAAAACAGAGATATGGGTCATCGTTCAAACAACTCACACTTGTGTGAACGCACTAACAAACAAAAATATTCTATGAACGTAACAGAACAATCACCATTTTCTCAGATTTGGTCAAACTGGCAACGACTTAGGAATCAAACCAACAACCCAATGAGAGACAGTAGCTCTCTTCCCATGGGTGGTCAGCATGGAAATTCCCAGTTATCCAAAGAATGTCCACCCGTTCTGCTCATCTTCCCACAGAGACAGTGTGCACACACATGTGCGTGAGTGTGTGTGCTTGCACACTACGTTTCAGGAAGCCTTAAATCTGATCGTTTATCACAAATATGTACATTATCAACAAAATGTACTTGCATTTTTCATATTTCACTTTAAACTGTAAAAACAAGAATTCAAGTCAAACAAACACATGCTTAGTTACACTATACCTACAACAGTTACTTTCACCAGCAGTAATAACTAATCAGTGACTTCTCCACAACAGCAAATTAACAGTAAAATGTTAAAATGATAAACCTCCAACAAATGACTGTTGCTATTATCGCTCAAGTTTCCAGTTAATTAACTTCTTGTTCATTGAAACCACAAAGTCACCAGAAGGCAAAAATATTATTCATAGTGTGATCAGAAAACACCAACAATCAAAAAATTACAAAAAAGTGCGAACCACAGTGTTTTGTCTTATCTGTCATCAATTAATATTCATCAATCAACTCTCAGCATTTTAACAGAAAAAAGGAAAATGCGGACAGAAATTATTCTTGACTAAGACAAACTAACATTCAGTATATTTTAGAAAAACACAGAAGGTCAGTAAAGGCATCACAAACTCTTTAATACATTTCTGATTTCAAAACCTTAAGCTCAGATATGTTATTAAGTAAAAGTGACTCGGTACTTTTCCTGAAGGATCATTTCTGATATGAAATAGTTGCAAAGAGCCTAAACAACTGTTTCAAGGATTGGATAAAATTGCGATGATTTGAATTTGTTGCATAATGCTTCTCTGCCCTTTGGATTAGCGATGGATGTTAGCGTGAACACTACTGACAAGTTAGTGTAAAAATATCACGAAGTTGAACATGCTCATAATCTGCATGTTTTGTGAATGTATACTCTTTTTACATTAGTATACCCTTTTACCTTTGTACATAAACAATCAAACAAATAACAGGTTAATTCTGAGCATTTTGTATTGATATATTTCATCAATTGACTATTAAAGCTGGATGGTTTTCACTGATGCACTTAGTGCGTCTGTTAGTGCAACAGAGGAAAAAACAGATCACAACATCCACAAAAACGGCTGAAATCTTTCAGGCAGCACCAGTTCCTGATTGTTTGTCCATATACGTGATGTTAATATTAATATAAATTTGTAACTGCTGGTAATAGTAATAGCAACATTTATTTATTTACTTATTTACATTAAATACTATACCCAGCTAATTAGCAAAAATGGCTGTGCTATAAGAGCTGAACAGCGCCCCCTTCCTCTCCTCACACACAAAGTGACACAAAATAATCCTTCCATCCATTTTCTAAACCCATTTATTCCAGTTAAGGGTCACAGGGTTTAGGGCTAGGTCACTGGGTGAGAGGCGGGGTTAGGTCACAGAGTGAGCAGCGGGGCTATGGTTAGGTTAGTGGGCAAGAGGCAAGGTTAGTGTCAGGTCATTGGGTGAGAGTGGGATAAGGGTTAGGTCAGTGGGGAGACGGAGTTTAGGGTTTGGGCCAATAGGAGAGGGGCAGGGTTAGGCTATTGGATGACAGGTGTGGTTAGAGTTAGGTCAGTGGCCAAGAGTTGGAGTCAAGGTTAGGTCAGTGGGCCAGAGATGGGGTTAGAGTTAGGTCAGTGGGTGAAAGGTGGGGCTATGGTTTGGTCACGGAGTGAAAGGTCAGTTAGATGTTTGGGTGATAAGTGGGGCTTGGGGTATCACTGGGTGAGAGGCAGCGTTAGGGTAAGTCAATGGGCGAGAGGCGGGGTTAGGTTAGTAGGTAAGAGGCAGGGTTAGGGTTAGGCCACCGAGTGAGGAGGGGTTAGGGTTAGGTCATTGAGTGGATGTGGGATTGAGGTTAGATCACTGGGGGAGAGAAGGGTACAGTTTGGGTCAATGGGAGAGGGGCAGGGTTAGGCTACTGGACAACAGGCGCGGTTAGGGTTAGGTCACTGGCCGAGAGGCAGAGTTAGGGTTTGATCACCGAGTGAAAGGTGGGGTTAGAGTTAGGTCAGTGGGCGAAAGGTAGGGTTAGGTCACTGGGTGAGAGGCAGGGTCAGGGTTAGGTCGGTAGGCAAGAGGCAGTGTTAAGGTTAGGCCATTGGGTGAGAGGTGGGGTTAGGTTTAGGTCAATGGGTGAGAGGCCGGGTTAGGCTCAGTGTCACTGAGTAAGAGGTGGGGTTCATCCCGTTCAACAACAGATGGAAACACATTCACACCTACAGTTAGGGTTAAGGGTTAGAGTCACCAGTTCATCTAACCTGTCTGTCTTTGCAAGGGGGAGGAAGCCGGAGCACATGGAGGGAACCCACGCAAAGATGGAGAGAACATGTAAAGTCCACACAGAAAGGACCAGGTGGTAAGAGAACCAATGACCTTCTGGCTAACTACTAAGGCACTGTGCTGCTCTGACTCCAAATTAGTTTAACTGAATTTTATATATCAATAACTGAGTCTGATCAGATTATTAGACACTGATACAAACAGTGATAAAATGTCTAATTATGTAAGTAATGGACATATTTCAGTTTGAACTGAAACATGATTAATTGCTTCATAAATTAGTTATTCGGATTCAAAATGTAGGCATGGCTTTGTTATATTTTACCTAAAAAAAACAAATTACTATGATGATGATTTGTAGTTGATTTATGAGTGAAGTGACAGAAAAATTAGTCAACTGCTTCATAATTTATGTCAAGGATTAAAGGTAAATCAAATCTGTTTTGAAATGTGTGATATTGTGATGAAAGTTTAAATTACTGCCGTTTACTGCAGAACGATGTGAGTGTTTACTATAAGAAGAAATTCTGTTGCAACTATTCCTGGTCTCCCCTACAAAAGAAAACCAGTTCAGCTAAAGTAAACCAGAAACAATCAGACGTCTTTTACCATTATAATGATGATTAACTGATTACCCAAACACCTGACTGTTATTGTTTTTATTAATGGAACAATATAACACACACACACACACACACACACACACACACAGACACACACACACACACACACACACACACACACACACACACACACACACACGGTGTCTATTTATAACGTTGTAATTGCGTAACAAGCCGCGTTCTGATTCCACTCTACTGAGCACAGGACACACCCACACCCACACACCCACACTGTACGAGTATAAAGCTTTTGTGTCGCCGTTTCATTTTGTACTTTAAGCTGTTTTTCTTGGTGACTGATGATTTTAATCAGATTCAGTGATGTCATCATTAAGTGTCATCATTAAGTGTTTTTATCTGGTGCTGTCAGACATTCTATTGATTTCAGTGTAAACACAACATCAAATAAAATCATTTTTTATTTGGATTTATAAAAACAAAACTCAGATTTCAGTACATACCAAATCCTGAAACACAAAAGAATATTTTAAATGTACAAAAACATAATTTACAGCCGAAAAACACCAATTAAATACTGAAACACTGTTGTGACATTCAACATTTTATATGGAACTAATTTATCTAAATTATTTAACATTTCTTAAAAATATATGCCAGAAAAGGTTAAAAAAGGTGACAGTTAAGGTGACTTGTATCATGCAAAATGTTCTTGTGGCCACTAAAATAATTTGTAAAAATTCAACACTGGTTTTCTGTATATACAATAAAGTATGTTAAATATTTATGTAGCTAATGTGATCAACATTTTGAATATACACAATTAAGAAATCTTTGTAATTGAAAGACAGCAAGCTATTTTATGTAACACTATAAAACAATTAATTTTTTTCCAAACTCACACATAATAATTAGAATAATAATAACTATAATGTGATGAAAATTGAATATGCAACATATACCATTTAATGTACATAAATTGGAATTAATCTTTCTGAATATACTAAATAAACATTATGATATCATATATACAATAACACCAACAATTACAAACTGGATTTATATTTTCTATTTAAAAATAAACATTTAAAAGCATTACATAGCGTAATGAGATTATAAAAAAATACAAATAAATAAATAATTATCTATGTGAATAAGATGTTTGTGTAAGATTGAGTTTTTTTCTGATTAAAAAAATAAAACGTTTTTCTCTTTTGACAGTGGGTTATATGGCGGCAACGTGGCCTTGACCTTTGACCTCTGACCTCTTCATAATTTAACTCATTTTTAAAAAGTTATTCGTTATGAAAAAATGTATTATTTTTAAATTGTTTAGAGAAACATGTTGAAAATGCAGCCAAACAACTTGAATTTTTCACAATCATTCAGAAAATGTTTTGAAAGCAGAGTTTTGCTTAGAAAAGCAGCAAGAAAAACCGTGGTTATTTGTCATCATTCACTGATGACTGTTTTTTGGCAGCCACTGCCACGACTCTCCTAATTAAAACTTACTGAATATTCAAACGCTGCGTTTGCATAACAATGGCTGCTTTTAAACGAAGTCTTTTGTTTTAGCGCGGCTCTCCGCTGCCTCATTAAGCCGCCAGCTTAAAGTTAGCGGGTCGACAGCCGCTAACTGCAGCTCGGGCCTCGGCCCTTACCCCTCCACCCCCACGACTCTCCCCTGAACCAGAGCCCGCCGTTTGTTTCCACAGCCACCGTGCCCCACTTTCCCCCCTCGCTCCACTTTTCTCCTCCATCTGCTTTCACGTAGCAGCTCGTCGAGCGAGCACTCTGAAAACCCTGCGACTTCCATCAGTCCAAATAAACACCCATATTTACCTAAAAATCCTTATTATTGATGACAGTTATTGATCAAACAAATGCGAGAAACTTGAATCATCACATGCTGATATGTTTGATTTTATTTGGATGCATGCAGATGCCATTAATGTTCGTCTTACCATCGTAACAAATTAAGTGATCCTGAGGACAACTGCAGCCTGCAGATTTATTTTTTAGATTGTGTGTAAAATTTTTATATTTCTATTGACCAGATTTTCAGAGGGATTAAATAGCTCTTTTAGTTTATTAGCAAAGTAAAATTTATAATATTGGAATTTTTGGATATTGTTTTGACAAAAAAGGACACCTGAAGACATCATCTTCTGCTGTGACAAATTGTGATGGACATTTTTTATTCTTTTATGACATTTTAAAGGTAAAATGTGAAATAAATCCTGCTGTAAAAATGCACAAAGGCCAAACACTTTTACAGCGATTCGCACTTTCCTCTCTCTGAGTACACACAAGCTGTGAGATGGGGGGGTAAAATCAAGACAGAAAGCGCTTGGCACCGGGTCAACACCATCGGCACAAAGCTGCATCTAGCAGCCCGCCACCAAACAATGCAGCGCCACGCCGAGAGGCCGCCGCCGACATACAAAGCCGGCCCTGAGCTGCGGGGCGGCCACAGAAAGGCGTTCGCCGGCGGCCGGATGGAAGCCAGAGACCCGAGCAGACAGAAGCCGACTGTTGGCGAGCGTGTGCTGAGGTGGGCGGCTTGGCGGCGTTCAGACAACCCTGCCTCTGTTTACAACGGCGACACAGGTTGCTCAGTTTGCTCTCATCTAAAAAGAAATGTGTGAATTCTCACTTTTCAAACTGCAGAAACCATAAACGTGTGCAGAGAAGGCAGGGAAGCACAAACACCTCAGTGTTTGAAATTAAGATGAAAAGAATTAAATCCCATCATTCAGCTGAGTGAAAACTACACAACATATTTAAATTACAGTTTTTGTACAATATAACAAAAACAACATTTCACTGCACTGCTTTTAGATCAATTTTAGTATTTAAGAAAAATATATTTTCTAGTTACAAAGCTGCAGAGCGACATTTATTAGTTTGATGATAAATACATTTGGAGACGTTCAAGAGGCTTTTCCTCAGTTTCTGTTGTTTTTCTACTAAAAATAAACTTGATTTTCAAGACGACAGACAAATCCACACTGACAGGTGGATCTGTAAGAAATTCCGCTTCTGTCTCCTGATTCCATCTTAATTTACACCTGCAGCTCGCTCATGTCTGTGTGGAACATCCTGTGACAACCTTACTTACGCCTCTTCTTCGTGTTAGTCTGGATTTTTTTTTTCTCCCCACACCATCGTGGGAGGTACAGACACACAGACGAGGTCACTGGAGGTCAGACAGGTTCAAACCTGCTGAATGACTTTAAACCGTTTTTGATTTACACATGACAATCATAGTCAAAAGGAATATTTAATACTAAGATCAATATAAGATAATTGTGGTTAACATTCGGGCTAAGGTGAATCACTGATCAATATATTAACAGAAAATCCAGGAGCAGCTATTCTCATATTTAAAAAAACGGTCAAATTGTCATTTATGGAAAAAAAAACTTTGAGGAGGAGCTGCCCTTTGATTTCTGGAAATGGAATATTTTTAACTCTTGTACAGACAAAACTAATATTCAGCATAGTTTGTAAGAAATGTCATTCAACTTAAATTAGTTTTTAGTTTAATTGTAATTGAAATAATCTGTTCCGCTTTTCCTTCACTGGCACTTGTATGCAACAAGAAATTACAATAACTCTCCATTTTATAAGCCAAACACAACAGCAAATTCCACACATTTTAGGCTGAATATTACAAATACATAAATAAATGAAAACCCAGATACTTGAGAAGGACATGCATTTTAACACTGTGGGGAGCAACAAACAAACAAACAAGCGTAGTTATAACGCTAAAAATGTAACAGAGGGATTCAAATTTATATGAATCATTTCAAGAAGAAGTATTAAAAATAAATGTGGGCACATCAGACACACGAACGGAAAACTGCTTCTGCACGTTTACGTATATATTTAAAAAAAAATCAAACACGTGCACTCTGAACGGGCCGTATCGACACGCACACATGCGCGCGTGCACACACACACACCATTCCGAAGTCTTGTTTGTCCGGCAGCACGCGCACACGCACGCGCCAAACAGCGAGAGCTCGCGCGCACTTTGACGCACGTTTCACCTTCACACCTCCTCCTTCTCTCTTTCCCTCTCTCTTTCCCTCTCTCTCGCGCGCACGGTTCGCGCACACTCACCGCTTTGCCGTTGTAATAGTACATCAGCGAGTTGCCCGTCATCCCGGGGATCGTGTACGCGCAGTACATCGTCAGTCTGAAGTCAGCTTCGCCACGGTGCGATTTCTTTTTTTCTTCTTTTTTTTTGAAGGGTGGGGGAGATTTTTTTTTCTTTTTTTACTCTCCTCCCGCCACCACTCCGTTCTTCTTCCTTTCTTTCTCCCTTTTTTCTTCTTCCTTTTGCGCGGCAACTTGTGTCAAACTCTGAGCGCTCCGCACGCGGCTTCCTGCGCGTGTTTTTTTTTTCCCAGCAGCCGACAATTCCTTCACTTACATTTTCCCATATGGCTGAGCGAGGCTGCAAAATATGCAAAACAGAGAGAGAGACACAGGGAGAGAGAGGGAGGAGTGGACTCTCTCCTCCCCTCCGCCGCTCTTCCATCGTCCCTCCCCTTCCCTCTCTCCCTCTGAACTTTCCACAGTAAATCTGGAAGCCATCCCTCATCCCTCCATCCCTCATCCCTCTATCCTCCTCCTCCTCTACGTGCCTTTGAACTGAGCCCAATATTCACTTTTCCCTTCAACATTCTCTCCTCCTTTTTGCTCCTCCTGTCTGCAGCTCTTTCTTCACCTCCTTTTCCCGCTGCCCTCACACTCTATAGGGGAGACTGGGGCCGCTTGTCACAATGCAACTCCCTAAAGGACGCTGTTACCACTGACACAACAGAATGAATCCTTTCCTCACAACAGCTCCCTCTTGTGGCCATTCAGCCTCAGAAGACACTGCATGAAAATAACAACCCATCTAATGTGGTGAAAAGAAGAAACAGTTGAAAACATTTCAGAAAAATCCACCAATTTTTTTTTTTTTTAGTCAGGATGCACCTGTCAGTGCACGTATAGACAGTGCGCTGGCTGGAGCCTTTAAATATGAAATTCAAAAACAGTGCCATCCTCATTTAATTTTTGTGCAATTCATAAAATTTTGGGAATTTGAACCATGCTTCCATCTCTTGACAACAACTTTGCACACTTCCAATAGTAGCACAATTCCAGCATGGTCCAGGATCATTTCAAGGAATAGTTTAGGTTCATAAATTATGCAGGTCATCTTCCTTTTAATCCGGACTATGGAACAATGCTTTTGAAACATCCTGTAGCAATATTTTGATGTAAGAGCTAATAAGTTAATGCTAGATACCTGCTAAGAGCTAATAAGCTAAAGCTAAATACCTGCTAAGAGCTAAAATACAAATGCTAAATACCCACTAAGAGCTGATAAACTAATACTAAATACCTGATGAGAGCTGATAAGATAACTGTAAATATCTGCTAAGACCTGATACACTGTTGCTAAATACTTGTTAAGAGCTGATAAGATGATGTTAAATACCTGTTAAGAGCTGATAAGATATTAAATACCTGTTAAGAGCTGATAAGATGATATTAAATACTTGTTAAGAGCTGATAAGATGATATTAAATACCTGTTAAGAGCTGATAAGATGATATTAAATACTTGTTAAGAGCTGATAAGATGATATTAAATACCTGTTAAGAGCTGATAAGATGATATTAAATACTTAAGAGCTGATAAGATGATGTTAAATACCTGTTAAGAGCTGATAAGATATTAAATACTTGTTAAGAGCTGATAAGATGATGTTAAATACCTCTTAAGAGCTGATAAGCAAATACTGAATACCTGTGTTAATTCTTCCTCCATTTCTTTCTGTAATACGAAGTACAACTTGAACTATTCTGCACTTTTAAATTTAATCAAAGTCACAGCAAAAATAATCAGGCCTGGGCCCTGCAAGAACTTCTCTTATACAAGATCCGCTCTTACAGAACCCCGGACAATGGATACAAGGAGTTTTTATACAAGATTACATATGCGTAACAGAGGCAGACCTTATTTCGCAAAATCCTTCTGTTGTTGCCCCCTATAGGCATTCAAGAAAGGTCCATCCCCCTGCCCCAGGCCCGCGCAATAACGGGAGACATGATTTATAATTGTAAGCGACTCTCTTTATCCTAAGTGGTGCAAACTGGTTAAATCCAGTTCTACATGCACATACCAAGAAAGAACAAAGGAAAGTGAGAATAAGAATGAAACTAAAAGTATAACCCTAAATAAAATAACTACCTTAATACCAAAACAAGTACATAAAAAACAAATATAGAAAACCAAAATTGAACACAAATATATCTAACACCTGCCAAGAGCCTATACGCTAAATAAACTGTTAAGTGCTAATAAGTTAAAGCTAAATGCCTGTGTAGAGGTGACAAGCTAACAAATACACACTAAGAGCTGATATGCCAAGGCTAAATGCTTGCTAAGAGCTAATACTTTAATGCTAATTAAATGTTAAAAGCTGATAACACTAAATACCTGTAAAGAGCCAATGAGCTATTACTAAATACTCATGAAGAACTGGTGAGCTAATGCTAAACCACCTGATAAGAGTTGAAAATCTAATGCTATATACCTGTGAAGAGGTGATAATAATACCAGCTATAAGAGCTGATATGCTAACACTAAATGCTAAATACCTATAAAGAGCTGATAAGCTAATGCTAACTATCTGCTAAAGGCCCATTTACACAAGCATGCCTTTGCTTCGTGCAACAGCACGACCTGTATCGTGAAGATCCCACCCGCTCTGTTCCACTGGCTGCCACAAGCTCTGCGCTGGAAGCTGCATATATAAAATAATTATTTCATGGCGGATTAATCTTTTTCTCTTTTTTTCTGCAAATTGGCCAATGAAAACGGCTCTAATCACTTCCTGAATCACAGAGGAGGCTGCAGCCAGAGCCGTTCGCGCGCGCGCCTACCAAGCTGCAGAAAGCATTTTGAGCAGTCTAAAAAGTAATTATTTGACTTGTTTACATCGTCAAGGCTTGATAAAACAGTTGCATGTTTTTTCCTTCTTGCCAGCAGCTGTTAAAGTATTTTTATGTTTATAACAGATTTAACTTCTTGTTATAATCGTTCAGACGAGCTGCGCTCTCATGCAATCTGCTGACGTCACCACTCGCTCTGTTCACTTCTTGTTTATTCCACTTGACGAGCTGCACGTTGTGTTGTAGATTAGATCGTGCTACATAGCACGACATTTGTGCGTGAAAGATTTTTTGAACATTTCAAAATTCTCTGTGTGCAATAGCACGCACCGGCGCCCCTCTGGCGTCCTGTCTGCACCAGTTAAAGACGAGTTTACTGTCGTGAAGCAAAGGCATGCTTGTGTAAATGCCCCTTAAGAGCTGATAAGTTAACACTAAATGTTAAACGCCTGCAAAGATTTATTTAAGCGAGTCACATGTATGCTGGAGGTCAGAGGTCAAGCCTACACAAACAACTGTTTTTTAAATGTGATTTCAGGTAATTTGTATTTGTGAACTGTTTTCGTAATTCAAACCCTGATTTACCTTTAGTGTCATTTGTTTGTTTGTTTGCAGAGTTTTGTTTTGTAATTATGAAATGAAATCTGATTACATCAGATAGGAACATGTTCACTGGGTAACATGACCTGGTTAATAATTTCACTATGGGAAATAAAGTGTTTATTGTAAATATTGACTTTATCCATCTGCAGGATGTAACAGTGGATCCAAACCAGGACAGGAAGTGAAGTCAGCTTTCTGGCAGAAAAAATACGTATTTGACCTTGAAGTTGATCTGAAGTTTTGCAAATGGCAAAACAGACATTTTTAAACTCATTTTTTTTAATTCAGCCAGGATGCCAAAATAAACATTCAGGAATACAAACTCTGAAACGCATTCATAGTGACCAGCTGCCTCTGAAGTCAAAGGTCAGATTAAATAAGCGGTGCCTAAAAATGATAATAATAATAATAATAATAATAATAATAATAATAATAATAATAATCACAATCTTTGGGTAAAGAGACTCTGTTTTAGATGAGCTGTTGAGCTCTGAAATAACACATGCGCAGTGGAGGAAGGGCAGACCGATTTTTAGGGGGGGACCATTCAGTCTGCAACGCCAGCTCTTTAAAAAGTTCAGAAAATAATGAGTCACCAACAGCTTAAACTTTTTGTTGCTGTTGTTGTTACTTTGTAGTTTTAAGGTATTTGTGTTTTTAGCTCCAGTCTCACGAGCAATCACAAAATCACTGCTTCAAAACAGCTCTGTAACAGGAAGTGTTTCAAAAAAGCCCCCAATGAGGCTGCTATCGCCTGACAAAAAACAAAACCCCAAAAAACTAGAGATTTCTCTTAAACTTGAAGGACAGATGAGACACAGCAGATGATAACATTTTTTTTTGTTTGTTTGTTTACAAAAGATACAGATCCACATGCAGTTTCAGACCAGGGCTTATAGTCTGATACCACTGTTTGATCCAGATTGTCTAGTTCACAGTGTTAGGTTTTGTTTTGTTTTTTAAAGTAAATCAGATAAAAACTAACATAGAGCTTAAAAACTGCTGAGACATGATGGTGTATGTGGTTCAGAGTCTCCTTCTGTAAAACTTTAGCCTAGATTTCACATTTGCTCAAAGTTATGGGAGCTGCCATGAAGCTGTGACAGGAGAGCCAATTGACAAAACTCTGCAGTAACGGCCACCAAACCCATTAACTGCTTTCAGAGTTGTTATGGGTGTCTTGGTGGCTTCCCTCATGAGACTTCTTTGTGCATGCTCAGTTTGTGAGTATGTGCTGATCTGGGCATGTTTATCAAGGGTACAGAAAAAAAACCCACTAGAATAAAACCCATGGAAAAAAGGCCCACTAGAAAAAAAACCCCAGGAACAAAACTTGTATCATGCAAAGTTTCAGATTAAAACTGATTTTAATCTCCCATGAAAAGAGAATTCTTTCAAAACACATCAAACAACCAATATGGAAGGGTATATGGTGTGACATATTACCAAGAAACTTGAAACAGAGGTGGGATTGCTTGATGGTTTAGGTGCATCCTCCTGTTTGTATCAGGAGGCCCCCGCCACTTTGGAATGTTCATTAGGTCACCATCGACGGGCAGAACCGAACCAACAACTTGAGCAAGGCATGAAATCTGTGCTACAATGAACTGGTCAGGCATTCGCATCCCACCATCTGGAAAGAAATCGAGAGCTTGCGGAAGGACCAAGCCCTTGTCCAGGCTGACCTTGTGTGGGATGCTCGAGGAGAGCCACGCATGAAGCACATGAAGAAGGCCACCAAAAGGCGACAGCAAAGACTGCGTAACTTGTGTGTGGATTATTGTGAGGGTCACAAAAGTGTGGCAGAACTATTGAGAGGGGCTGGGCACTGCATTAGGTGGATGTAAAGTCTATTTAAATGTTACAGTTACACTTATGACAATAAACTGTGATAAATAATACAAGGGTTTTTTTTCCCCCCAGTGGGTTTTTTCCCTCCACCCATTTACCAACCTGTCCTCATAATTCTTAATATGTGATTTGACTGACCTCCAATAAACTTACAACACCAAACTAAAACAACTTCTGTCAGCTGAGTTATAATAATAATAATACTGAACAATACTTAATGTCATGTTGTATATTTCTATTTCAATTCAATCATGTTGAGATTTGAGTTTTTACATTTTGATCTGAAGGCATCAAACAAGAAAAATATGTTAAGGCCAAAATCAACCTACTCAACATTGGAGTGACATCTCTGCTATTTTGGCATTGTGGGATAGCTCGCCGGACTACTTTTGCCTGATCCAGTGCTGAATTTGCCGACATGAGAAGATGCTGCTGGATGAGTGTGAGTGTACTGACTTACTTATCATTTAGGCGTAAAAACACACAAGATACACAAGTTGTTGTGCCAAATATACTCCTTATGTTTTTGTTATCATGAAAATGTACTGTCATCTCAAACACAGCATTGTTTGGGAACTAAGTTTTGCTCAGGAATTTATCAAGAAGGTTGGCCGCGGGTGCGTACTAACACAGAATATACAAAAAACCATATAGTTGTTCGGCCAAAACGAGAGTGTCCACTTTTAGCTTGCCATAAGCTAAGTTAGTGGCGCTTGTGAGAGTGTGGGCCAAAGTGTGTAAAATTATGATTGTTGTTTTCTTTTAAATAAACATTTGCTCTTTGCTCTGTTTGCAAACAAGGAAATTCTAAATAAATATATAAATGAATGTATTTTAAAGAGATTTTGTGGTTCATTGGTCAGAGAAATGTTTGTGAAATCTTGAGACAGCTTCGAAGTTTCAATCCTTTTAACACCGCGTGCATTTTTGGAAGAATTCTGCTTTTAATCACAAACTACCTGACGGTGCTATTGCAGAGAGAAGCTGATTTAATAACTTGACAGTGGCACTGGCAGGAGTATGCACTTTTTTAGCTCTTATTTTCTATAATTTTTTTTATAGAAATTGATAATAAAAAGAAAGCACTGACGCAGCGTACTTATCAATCACTCACACAGGAAATGACAAAAGCAGAAAGGAAGGCGGGTTTAGTGTTCCACATTTCGCAGTGACATCATCGTTATTAACGTCATCATCATTCATCCTCATCAAAAAAATAATAGAGCCTAAAAGAAGCGAGCAGACCTCCCAAACCTCACTGTGTCCCTCTCTGTGCCGTCTTTCAGCTTTAATTTGATTAAAAAGCGAGATGCAGGAAGGGGAGGGGGGCTGATGCACATCTAATAAGTGGACCATCTGTCTGCGGCGCTGGCTCACTCCCAACATTGTACTGAACCAAAAGAAGGATGGAGGGAGAAAAAATAAAACCAAAACACTGACCCCGGCTGAGGGAAAGAAGCAGAGACAGCGTTTTTAATTTTGTCTTGAAGCTTGCTTGGTCAACAAACCTGCAGAGGAAACGAAGAAGAATGAGGAGTGAAGAAACCAAGGAAATAAGTGTAAGAGAGAAGGTGGGGAAAAGGAGGGGATGAGAGGTCAAATGGACAGAGGAACCAAGAGCAAAAAGGGGAGGAAGGAGGTGAAGAGGATAACAGCTACTCTCTGCGCCTGAATGCATCATCATCATTCCTGTCCGATGACCACGTTGTCATTTGGAGGCTTCAAATGTGACGCGTGTTGTGTTCATGTGCATATGGCTCTCTGAGCATCACACAGCGACTCATCAGGAACTGACTACTTGCTTTTACTCCCACTATGGTTTTGGTCACAGTGAATTTCATATTCATGTGTAGTTTTAATAACAACGTCCACACACATTAAGGACAGACACCCTTCCACAGTAACGCCAACTGGCTCTGACAGAGTCATTATTTATTGGATGTCTTCTGAATGAGACTGACGTGGAATACATCGTATTCATGTTCACTATTATGCCATCACATCTGTCCATAAGCACAGCCCAATGCACAGTATGTCCCTGAACACACCACCATATTTCATCATAAAAGCAGCATCTGGTACTTTATGTCCATGAATGCACCATAGTGTTTCTCTGAATGCAATATGCTGCAGTTTGTCCATGAACACATCACATTACCTGCCCATTAATGACTCACCACTCCTGTAAACAAATTCACTGATACGTATGTCCAAGAACACAGCACAATGTCTTCCAACACCCCCCCGCCGATCGTACTGTATGTCCCTGAACACACTACACCTGCAATAAAGGCACGCCTGTCTCCTGTGCCAGTTCTTGAATGCACCACGTTGTGTCCATGCACACTACTGTGTTTGTTCATAACGCATCACATGACCTGCCCATGAATCATCACATCTGTAAATGAATTCATCAACATACATGTCCGTGAACACAAAACGTGTTCCTGAATGCATCACCTTCTATCTAACTGAACACACCATGTCTTCAAAAAACACCCCACTATGTGTTGTTAAGTCTCTGAACACATCACATCTGACAAACACACACCACCACACCTGTTTTCTTTTCTTGTTCCTGAACGCATCATCACATGGTCCATGTGACACACTCCTGCCATCATTTCATCTTTACTATCCACCTCCTTCACTTCCTCTCTGTCTTTCCTTCCTTTTCCATTTCTCTTTTCCTTCTTTGATTCTCCTCCCATTCTTTCCCTCCTCCTCTTCCATCCCTCACTCCACACCCTTGTTTTGTCTCAACTCAACCTCTTTTCTCCTTCTACCTTTTCTCTTTATCTGTTCTCTATCTCCTTTGCACTTTTGTCAAGTTTTAATCCATTTGCTCATTTCTTATCCTCCCTATTGCCTCCCTTCATATTTCTCCTGTTTCTTTCTCCGTCCTGCACCTTGCTTTTTAATCCACCTTTCTTTCATTTCTACTCACACTTATCTCTGTCACTGTTCTTCTCTTATTCCTCCTCCTCCCGAACCATTTTCCATCTTTTTCTGCTCTACAGCTTGCAATCCTTACTCCTCTCCTTATTTCTTTTGCTTCCCTCTTGTTCTTCTCCTCCACTCACCCTCGTCTCCTTTCATTATGCACTTCCTCCTCTCCTCTCTGGGGGTGACAGCCCCTCTCTTTTACTGCCAAACTCAAATTTCATTCTGATCTCAAATCGAGAGGATTCCTTCACATTCTCTCCTCGTCTCACCAGCTCTACTTTTCAATCAGCATCTCTGTCTGCTTTCTGATTGGCTATTCAAAGAATTCACCATGGATATCCATAGTATGATCAATAAATCAACAATGTACTGGAAGCCAGAGGCCCATTTAATGTTGAGAACAAATTCAGCTTTGTTGACATGAGTTATTATTCTAATGAAATGGCGGGCGGGAGGGGGCTCATAATTTGATGGGAAAGAAAATAATTTCCCATGATCTTTGAATTAAAAATTAAAATAAAAAAAAATTAAAATTAAAGTAATGATTGTATGAGCAATATTAATCAATGCATGATAATGTGGGCCATAAACTACCACTTCTGGGGCCTTATGTGGCCCACAGGTTGCCAGTTTGAGGTCCCTGTATTGGCAACCCTCAGGTCAAAGTGTTTCATCATCTTAGATCCAGATCAACAGAGGGTGTAAGAGAAGGACCCTGTTCTTTATTTTATTTTATTTTTTTAAATCTGGTTTAATCAGCATGAAAACGTGATGTGGTTTCAACTCTGACTGAAAATCAGACGCTAATTTCTGTGGAAAAAATAAACTGAACCAAGTGAGAGAGTGTTTGGAGAGGGCGAAAGTGTTTGTGTGTCTGGCATCCGTCAGAACCATGGCCCGCTGAAAAACAGAGAGAGGGAGGATGGGTGAGAAAGGGAGAGAAAGAGGAGAGAGAACAAGAGACAGAGGGGGAGGAAGCAAGAGAGAGAGAAGAAGAGAGAGGGAGGGAGGGAGAGTGAGAGAGGGAGAGAGAAAGAAAGCGAGAGAGCGGGAGGAACAAGAGAGAGAGAAGGAGAGAGAGGGAGGGAGAAAGAAAGAGAGAGAGAGCGGGATGGAGCAAGAGAGAGAGAAGGAGAGAGAGGGAGGGAGAAAGAAAGAGAGAGAGAGCGGGATGGAGCAAGAGAGAGAGAAGGAGAGAGAGGGAGGGAGAAAGAAAGAGAGAGAGAGCGGGAGGGAGCAAGGGAGAGAGAAGGAGAGAGAGGTAGGGAGAAAGAAAGCGAGAGAGCGGGAGGGAACAAGAGAGAGAGAAGGAGAGAGAGGTAGGGAGAAAGAAAGAGAGAGAGAGCGGGAGGGAGCAAGAGAGAGAGAAGGAGAGAGAGGGAGGGAGAAAGAAGAGAGAGAGAGCGGGAGGGAGCAAGAGAGAGAGAAGGAGAGAGAGGGAGGGAGAAAGAAAGAGAGAGAGAGCGGGAGGAGCAACAGAGAGAGAAGGAGAGAGAGGTAGGGAGAAAGAAAGCGAGAGAGCGGGAGGGAACAAGAGAGAGAGGAGAGAGAGGGAGGGAGAAAGAAAGCGAGAGAGAGCGGGAGGGAGCAAGAGAGAGAGAAGGAGAGAGAGGAAGGGAGAAAGAAAGCGAGAGAGAGCGGGAGGGAGCAAGAGAGAGAGAAGGAGAGAGAGGGAGGGAGAAAGAAAGCGAGAGAGAGCGGGAGGGAGCAAGAGAGAGAGAAGGAGAGAGAGGTAGGGAGAAAGAAAGCGAGAGAGAGCGGGAGGGAGCAAGAGAGAGAGAAGGAGAGAGAGGGAGGGAGAAAGAAAGCGAGAGAGAGTGGGAGGGAGCAAGAGAGAGAGAAGGAGAGAGAGGGAGGGAGAAAGAAAGCGAGAGAGAGCGGGAGGGAGCAAGAGAGAGAGAGGGCAGGAGAGTGAGAGAGGGAAAAAGAAGGAGACAGAGCGGGAGAGCTGCAGCACCCTAATTATGTATGCATGATTTAATCTGTGACTCAATAATATGCAAATATATTCATATGTTAGTTTCTTAATTAAAAATGCAAAGCAGCCCTTATGGTGATTTTTCTGTGATTTTCTGTTCAAGTTTCACGAACGGAACTTTTTCATAAATTCAACAAATTGTGGGGAAGCGTACGGCGGGGGGTTAAAAACTTCCCACTTCAAGTGTGAGAATAAAGTGAGGGAAGAGGCGGGGACTTGTTGATTGAAATCATCAGAACACCTTCAGATTATCTGAAACGTATTTTTGCTAAATTATACATTCACTGCAAATTTACACCAGTCTTAAAATTCATGTCAGAATGTTTATTACAGTTTTATTACATGTGTTAGCGGGCGGTGTGGTCTACCGGAGATGGGCGGGGCTTGGATTTTGCACCAAATCAATTTGTGAAATCACCATCTGATATCACAATACACATGTCACAGACAGCGTTGTCAGGATTACTTTGAAATGTAATTAGTTACTGAATACAAAATACAATTCAACCAGAATACTTTTGGATTGCTTACAAAGACATTTCAATACTTCTGAATTTTTATTACATTTAATACTTTTGAAATTTTAATAGTTTTGAAAATTTATGACTGAAAACGATGCACGTCATACTAAAAATGGACTGTAATTACCTATGAATTACAAATTAAAATAAAGTATCTCAAAACTGTTATAATTTAATTTATTATCAGATAAAAAAAGAACACATTTGTGGCTATGTGTGTTAAAAGTGTTCAGATTATGCTGTAAGTACTCCAAAAGTATTCTGATTGTATTTTATATTCAGGAACTGATTATATTTTAAGTAATTGTTCCCCAACTCTGCTAACAAATGAGCTAAACATTTTAAAGTTGGCTACCGAATAAGTAGCCAAGCTAGCCGGCTGCCACTGCATTTGTATGGTTTGCCACTGTATTCGCTGAGCTCGGCTGACTAGCCTTCAATTGTGTATTTCAGCATTTTCATAGTTGGCACATTACAAACTATATCCCTGTTAGTATGGTCATCGTAACAGAACGAAATTTGAAGTCTCACGTCACCAGTATTTGGGAATTAAATGGTTCAGATTTCACACTGGATATTTTTCCAGTGGACATCTGACGCCCACTACTGGTGATATGAAGGCTATGACATTTCTTGGGCACAAGTGAGCATTTGATAAATCCAGTTTGACATATAAATCTGATCTGTTTCACCTTGTTTTACATGAAAAACTGCATGTCATGGATTTATTTACTGCATAGGAGAAAAGCAACTGCTGAGAAAAAGTCTTTCTGCAGTTCTCAAAATGTGGAGTCAAACCTGAGTCAAGTGTTTTCACATTTTTCTCATGATCCCAAACCTGCCCTAAATATATTTTAACATATTTAAACATAAAAATAAAATAAAATATAATCATATGTGAATTTGAACTTGCTAAGTGCTCAGACATGCCACATTTCTAAACTCGAAAACATCTCACACAAACTTTTAAACTAACTGTCAAAAATTAATCAAAACTCAGCAACTCGATGATTAATTAGAGATAATTGTGTCACATTTTGTTTTCTTGTGATCAGGAATTCCTTTTTCCATGAGAAAATGGTTTTGACAGCTTGTCACGTTAAGATCACGGGATAATTAGCGTGTCAGCAGGCAGCGCTCTCCAAATATTACTCTGTGTCTCATTCAAGGAAACTCAGACATTTGATAATTCAATCAGCTGCCAAAAATCTTTGTACTGATGATGGCTGTCATTAGAACTAAAGCCAGAACATAAAAGCTCATTTATTTTTAAATAACATGACTGATGACGTCATAAAGAGGGTCTGATATGCAGCAACCCAGACTGTGTGATGTCATGTGTGAGGCACAATGTTTTCTTTTCCCAAAAATTCACTTTTCTCTGTTTTTCTGTTACATGTATCATGTACACGTTTCTGTACACGATATTTTTCATCTATATTATAACAGCCAAGTGGCCTCTGTGTGCGTGCATGTGGCTTCGATCACGCAGAAACCGGGGAGACTTGACATTTGCTGTTTGGAATTTTGGGTCTAGGACGAACGCTGCAAAAACAGAAAGTTCATAGGACTATTTTTGGAGAAATTAGCAATCTTAGCTAACCAGTAAACAGTGGACATTGTTGCAATGCACCATGGGAGTTTGGAGTTTTAAATGTTGTTATTGTGGTTGATGTTAGTTTAACAGTGTTGTTAGTGTTATTGTTTTGTTTTTGTAGTTCAACTGATTTAGTCAGTTTAGTCAAGTGTCATGTTGTCGTTACCATAAGTAAAAAAAGTATTTCTTTTGATGTCATCTGCCACCGTCTCTGTTTTGTGTGTCTGTAAAAATTAAAAGCACCTGCTTGTAGTAGAATGCAGAAAAAAACAAAAGCTCTGCGTGCGTGCGACTGGGGACAGCTGACATTTGCTGTTTCGTATGCTTATGGATTTTGGATCAATGATGAAAGGTGCCAAAATGGAACACTGATAGGACTAACAGTTTTGGAGAAACTATGGATATTAGCTATCATTGCTAATTACATTCTGGACTAACATGCAATTCCAGCAGGGGGTGGTAAATCATTTTTATAAGTGTGAGAGTGTGTGTGTGTGTGTGCTTTTATTTAGTAAGTTCAATGTAAGTACATATTATAACTGTAAATATGTAATTGTAAATACGTTACAAATACATGGATGACACAAGAAAGTGAAAACATTTATTTCTATTGTGGTCCATTTAAAAATCAAATGACAAAACAGAAATAATAACAAAATATAATAATACTACTACTACTACTACTACTAATAATAATAATAATAATGTGTATATGATAACAAGAAGCTAAAATATTCATCCATTCAATCCATTAATACAGGAAATTAACATTTAAAAATTACATCATTAACAGAAAATAAAACGCCTGAGTTCTTCATAAAATTGTTGAGGTCTGAGGTTCTAAAAACATTCTGGACTCACATGCCATTCCAACTCATTATACAAGCTTTGCTTAATTTATTACCATCCCTGAAAAATGTCAGCTACCTATTTTATAAACATTACCCAATCTAGATGTGTACATGCATGTATATGTGTGCATCTATGTACATGCATGTGTGTGCACACGCATGTGAGTGAGTGAGTGTGCGTGCATGCATGCATGCGTGTTGTATGTTGTGGCCTTGGAGCTGCCGGTTATTGCAGCCAAATGTTTGGGCTCAGGAATGTTTGAGGAACATCTGCAGCAGGCGCGCACATGTGTGAACATTTTCAGGCTGAGGTCATGCTGTAAAGAAAGAAAGAAAGAAAAAAAGCACCAAGCGGAAATGGTCACAGTTTTCAGATCCTCTCTGAAAGTAAAGGTCACAAGGCTGTGAACAAAAACCTCACTCACAGATCCAACAGGTACTGGTTACACTTTCATGCAAGTCCTGCAGGGCCCCCTGGTGGTGGTGGTGGTCGGTATGTTGTAAGACAAAGTATTATTTATTGTCATTCTAATCATGCTGCCTCAGAAATATCAGCTGACAAAACAGAAAACTGTAACTAATTTATGGACTGTCAGCAAAAAACTGTAAGTCAACAGTTAGTTTATCATGAGCGACATATCATCTGTCATACATTAGCTTAAAAAAGTAAGATTGGCAACTACAGCTAGCTAAAGTCAACACTTTGTCAAGGTTAATATGGCCATGGACCCGATCAGAACTAGTAGAGGATTTTATTGATGAGTCATTGGACTGAGCAGCTTTTGTTTTGCTATTGCAAGAGCTGCATGTAAAATAAAGTCTCTTGTGCTTGATGTGACAGAGAGAAGAGCGGAAACAGAGGAATAGATCATGCTTTTTTTTTTTTTAGATTTATACAAAGAAATGCTTTCCAATACAACTGATGAGGCTTTGGAACTTATTTGGAAGAAGAAATAGATTTTTTTTATTATTATTATGTCAAACATGTTCAAACATTTACATGTCCCAGTTCCTGATAGTGATTGTTCTCAAGTGTTTTTCTCATTGGAGCGATAAGTAAAAATTTGTTCAATGTTCCACGTCAGCTTGGGCTTCCTTTAGGATTTTACCATTTGTTTAATGTAATTATCAAAGTGCTACCACTTTAGAGAGTTACTGTTTTTACAGAGTTACTATGATTTTATGGTTGCTGTGTTTTTATAGAGTTACTGTTAATTTACAGAGTTACTGTGTTTACAGTTACTATGTCTTCACAGAGTTAACTATATTTTACAAAATTACTGTGTTTTTATAGTTAATGTGCTTTTACAGTGTTACTGTGTTTTACAGAGTCACTGTATTTTATAGTTACTGTGTTTTAACAGTTATTGTGATTTTACAGAATTACTGTTCTTACAGAGATACTGTGGTTTCATAGGGTTATTGTGGATTTATAGAGCTATACCATGGCTTTATAGAGTACTGTATTTTTATAGTTACTGTATCTTTATAGTTACTGATATTTTACAGAATTACTGTTTTTATAGTTACTGTCCTTTCACATAGTTACTGTATTTTTACAGAGTAACTGCATTTTTATAGAGCTACTGTATTTTTATGGAGTTATTGTGATTTTACAGAATTACTGTTTTTACAATGTTACCGTGGCTTTATAGCGTTATTGTAGTTTTATAGTGTTACTGTGGCTTTATCGAGTTACTGTGGCTTTACAGAGCTACGGTGGCTTTATAGTTACTGTATTTTTATAGAATCACTATATTTTTAAGAGTTTTTGTGTTTTTAACAGTTATTGTGTTTTTAATAGTTATTATGGTTTCATAGAGTTACTGTGGCTTTATAGAGTTATTATGTTTTTAACAGAGTTATTGTGGTTTCACAAAGTTACTGTGGCTTTATAGAGTTACTGTATTTTATAGAGTTACTGTGGTTTCATAGGGTTACTGTGGCTTTATAGAGTTACATTATTTTATAGTTAGAATGATTTTAAAAAGGGTTACTATGACTTTATCAAGTTACTGTGGCTTTATTGAATTGCTGTATATTATAGAGTTACTGTGTTTTTATGGAGTTACCATAGTTTTATAAAGTTACTGTTTTTACAGACTTACTGTATTTAGTTACTGTCTTTTTATAAAGTCACTGTGGCTTTATAAAGTTACTGCGTTTTTATCAAGTTCCTGTGGTTTTACTGACGTACATTTTTTTTTCTTGGTTGCTCTCGGCATGTTTTTACGTCTGCTCTCAAAATAGGATTCTCTGGCTGAAACATTTGTGCAGAAACATGAAACTCATGTGAAATATATTTAAAATGTTCGAACAATCAGCAGCTCAAGCACAATTCTGTGTGTTTTTCAGAAAAAAAACAAAACATTTTTTTTCAGGTGTGTGTGTGTGTGCATATTCTTTTGTTTTTGTACGACACAATGGATGGACACCATGGTGCCAATTTTTATACCAAAACAGGGACAACAACAGTGTTAAATGCTGTCACATATTTTTAATCATTCTAAATCTTCCAGCAGTTGAATAACATTTTTAGCTGTTCGGGTCTGACACATTGTGTTCCTGAAATAATCATGTTGAAATATTATGAACTTGAAATAAAATCCTGTTTTCCAAGACATCTTCACGTTTTTACCAATATTACTGAACCTGAGATTGTTCAAACATGAAGTAGACTGAAATTTGAAAAGGTTTTCACCAGTTCTTACAAAGTGAATGACTCCTTTATCAAATATTCAGGAGTAATAAAAAGTCTTTTCTTTTGGGTGACTATTGCTCAAAAATTTCCTGAGGTCATCCAGGGTTAAAAATAATTACACACTAGATCACAGTTCAGGCTCACTGAGGCCTAAGAAATTTGCACAGCACTGTAAATTAATGTGTAAGTTTGTGTTAAATCATTTCATCTTTGCGGGTATTGTTTTGTGATTCTATTAGTCAGTTTGCCATCTGACACAAAATGGCGATGGCGGTGTGGCGGTGTGGGACATTTTGGGGCTGACGCCAAGAACGCGGCTCAGTCACAAACATGACGTGTTTGTTGTGCAAACGACTTCTTTTGTCTAATGAAACTCGTTTTAATACATTCAGGCATCCTCTCTCGTTCACACAGGAAGTATAAATGGCGCCGTCTATAATGCTGAAGACAGATTATTTTTGCACCTTCTTCCTTTTCTATTCTGTCCTTCTTTCCTTTTTTTCTGATTTTCTTTGTTCTGATCTTCTGTTCCTTTTTCAGTTCCTTTTAATTTCTTCCTCACATTTTTCTTTCATCATCATGTATTCCTTTCCTTCTCTCTCCTTTGTCCTACCGTCCTTCTTCTGTTCATTCTCTTCTTTCATTTTCCCTATTTTTTAAAAATTTCATCTTTCTTAATCAAGCTTTCATCCTGTCCTTTCCTCCCTCGCTGCAGCCTTTTTCACTCTCTTTTCATCCTGTGCCAAAGCCCGCGACCACACGGATAATTTGACTTTATTTTCAGCACCACTTCACTCACAAAGAGGTTCTGATGGTTCTGTGTGTTTTAAGAAAGCCGCTCTGCACATCTCATCCGTTTGTCTGCTAAATGGACATCAGAGTCACACAGAATAACAGATCCCAGGTCCACGGGCCTTTGTTGTACCCAGGGCCAGCTGAAGGGGGCAGTGTGACTCACCAAACTGGATTCCTACCCACCAATTCCCCCAACAGAGACACACACACACACACACACACACACACACACACACACACACACACACACACACACACACACACACACACACACACACACACACACACACACACCGCTACCACCACCACTACCACCATCCCAGCGGTGCACCAGGGACCTCAGGATCTCCTACTGAGCCTTCTACAAGACCTGACTTAATTTAATTAACGCTGTCAACTTTAAACAAAAAAATAGAAAAAGCATACACATACAAAGAGTGAGAGAGAGTGATAGTGACAGCAACAGAGAAAGAGAGACAGACAGCAAGACAGAGACAGAAACAGAGAGACAGAGAGCAAGACAAGAGACAGAGAGAGACAGAAACAGAGAGACAGAGAGCAAGACAGAGAGAGAAAACAGAGCACCTGTTCAAAACAACATGGGGTCTTAATTCACTTCACAGGAATCCGGTTTCCAAATAGGATTCATTGCTTAAAATGAATTCAGTTTTGACAGGCGTTAAGGTGTGACACTGCTGATTTTATTTATTTTTTTATTTAAAGCTGACATTGATCTCCCTCAAAGATATAGTGTATGTAGAGTGTCTGTTTGTTTTACACAATATTTTATTGAGAAAATCAAATCATTCATTCAATTTCTATACCTGCTATTCCAGTTAAGGGCCACAAAAGAGTTGGAGCCTATCCCAGCAGGGTTCACCCTGGACAGGATGCCAGTCCATCACAGATTCATAAAATCAACATTTTAAAACCCCACAGAGTTGGTTCCTAGATTAAAGCATTCATTCATTTATTTTTGTATCTATTTTTCTGTTTTTCACAAATGTGACATGAAACATTTTAACAACACACATCAAGAAATTTTGTTTAAAGAAAAACAACTTTAAAAAAACATTGTGAACATTTAGGCCAAAGTTTTAATAAGAATTTAAACTATTTTTAAATCCAATGAGACCAGCAGGGAACCCATTTGAGCGCACGCCTTCACTACTCAGTCCTGGATCTTGTCTGTTTCCTCCAAAATTACCACAACAAAACCCAAAATATGTAATACCAACATCAACCACAGGGTATAACTACAGCCGCCCCTTTCCAATAGACTATGTAGTTAAAATGTTCATTAGTGTCTCTGCAGAGTATCATCAGCAGCACAATGAATAAAAATATAAAAATACCATATTAAATAAATAAATATAAAATATGAAACAATATAAATGATTCAGCAGTTTGGCGGCAATCAGTAGTGAATAAAAGTCCACCAGGTTTTTACCACAAATCCCCAAACAGAGACAAAGCTGCTGCTACAACATAGTTCCATTAGAAAAAACAATAAAGGGATCAAAAATGAAAAACAACAAACATGCTGATAATTCTGGTCACTTTATTTCTATTTCCCTTAATGACCTCATTTGAATGATTTGATCATTTTTGGGGCTAATCTTGAAATTTGAGTTTGTTTATTCCATCAGCATTAGCAAAGCTCTGAGGACAAGCCGCCACCGCTTGCATCCGTCCAAACGCCAAATTAACACAAACAACACGCACAAGAAAAAAATAAAATATAATGTGTTATCAAGCCGACATAAAGAAAAACAGCGAGGAGGCGACACACTGCAACCTGCTAATGTTAGCTAATTTCCTTTTGATTACAAAGACGTCCCACGCTCTCCTCTCAAGTGACATTTAATTGTTTTTCAAAGTAAATCATCAAGTCAGCAAAGTAAATCTGACAAACAACAGAGAGTCGCAGCGCACGGGGATGCCGTGCACCAAAGAAGAAGAATTCATTTAAAAAGAAGCTAACAAAAACATGAAAAGACACTTGATTTGACTAAAAGGTTCACAGGGAAAAATATGTTTAAGAGGACCTAAATTCACAACAAATTTAGAAAATTCTAAATGACACCAGGGTCACAAAATGTCAGAATTATTATACAAGAGTTAAAAAAAAATTGAAAAGGCAAATAAACCCGCAAAGCACAAACCTTTTAAATGTTTTCCAGGAATTACTAGAGATTCAGGTTTAACGCTCAACACTATTTATACTCATCGTTACAGCCACAGAGTGTCTTTATGCTAACAGTGGTTGATGCTAACTGCAAATAAAGCTATAAAGCCTAACGGTGAAGCTAACTGTTCACCATAACGTGTCTTTAAATGTTACAAAATTAACTGTTTGGTTTTGAAACCAGAAGTGATCAATTGCATCAAATGAGTTTCCAAATTTTCTGAGATTTTTGCCTGAGTTCTAATCCCATTTGAAATAGACTTAGACTCGGTGCTGCAGCAAACAAACCGGTGTGACCTGGGTGAGATTTTGTTCCTTGCTGTGGAAGCTCCCAATCAGATGTCTCTATTTCAAACTCAGGAGGAAGACTTGATCAAAACAAGGGAAGCAGGGACAGATTACTAAGCAAATACCAACAACACACTGATTCACTCACTCACTTCAATTAAGGGTCACGCAGGTTGGAGTTTATCCCAGCAGTCATAGGGCATGAGGAGGGGTACACACTGGACAGGACGCCAGTCTGTCGGAAGGCCACATATAGACAAACAAACACATCCTCACGCACACCAACGAACAATTTAAAGTTTCCAATCCACCTAACATGCATGTCTTTGGATGTGGGAAGAAACCACAGCACCCAGAGGGAACCCACGCAAACATGGGGAGAACATGCCATAGGTGGGAATCAAGCCCATGACCTTCTAGCTGTGAGGCAACTGTGTTAACCACTAAGCCACCGTCCTGCGCCACACAGATTCAAAATCAGGAAAATACCAGCCGGTCAGAATCAAAACGTACAGTTGGACAGTCCGTGGCCAACTACAATCAAACAATGCAGGTGGACAGTCAGCAGCTGATTACAATCAAACTATACAGTCAGACAGTTGCAGGTGATTATAATCAACCCTACAGTCGGACAAACAGTGGCCAATTACAATCAAACTGTACAGTCAGCAGCCAATTACAGTCATACTGTACAGTCAGACAGCTAGCGGCTGATGTCAATCAAACCGTACAGTCAGACAAACAGTGGCCAATTACAATCGAACTGTACTGTCGGACAACAGTCACCAGTCAATTACAATCATACCGTACAGTCGGACAGTCAGCGGCTGATTACAATCAAACCGTACAGCTGGACAGTCAGCAGGCGATTATTATGAAGTCGTACAGTCGAACAAACAACAGCTGATTACAATCAAACTGTACAATCAGACAAACAGCGACCGATTATAATCAGACTGTACATTCAGACAGTCAGCGGCTGATGTCAATCAAGCTGTAGTCAGACAAACAGCAGCTGTTTACAATCAAACATAAAGTCAGACAGCCAGTGGCTGATTAATCAAACCGTACAGCTGGACAAACAGCGGTTTATTACAATCAAACTGTACAGTCAGACAGTCAGCAGCCAATTACAATCATACCACACAGTCAGACAGTCAGTGGCTGATTCTAATCAAACCATACAGTCGAACATGCAGCGGCCCATTACAATCAAACCATTCAGTCAAACAACAGCCAATTACAATCAAATATACAGTCAAAGAGGCAGCAGCCAATTACAATCATACCTCACAGTTGGACAGTCAGCAGCTGATTACAATCAAACCGTACAGTCAGACAAGCAGAAACATTACTACATAAAGCGATTGTTCAAAAATGCAACTAGACTGGCAAAGGCAAATTTATTTATATAGCACCTTTCATGCACAAAGAAACTCAAAGTGCTTCACAAGATTAAAAACAAAAACACCTTAACATTACAGGATTAAGAACATTAAAAACAAGACATTTGAATTACAATAAAAGGAAATATATATATATATATATATATATATATATATATATATATATATATATATATATATATATATATATATATATATATATATATAAAATAATACAATATTTAATAAGTTATAGAAAGGCAGCATTGAATAACAATGTCTTAAGCCCAGATTTAAATAGACTAACTGTTTGGGCAGACCTCAGATGTTCAGGTAGTTTGTTCCATAAATGAGGACCATAAAAACTAAAGGCTGCCTCACTGTGTTTAGTTCGAATTCTAGGGACACACAGTAAACCTGTCCCAGATGACCTGAGGACTCTGGGCGTCGCACAAGGAATCAACATATCTAGTATATACTTTGGTGCAAGACCATTTAACGCTTTATATACCAACAACAATATTTTAAAATCTATGACTCACAGGAAGCCAGTGCAAATTTTTGAGGACTGGTGAAATGTGACTGAATTTTCTGGTATTTGTAAGAACTCTTGCTGCAGCGTTTTGAATTTGCTGAAGCTGTCCCAATGATTTTTTACTAAGGCCTGTGAAAACACCATTACAATAATCAAGCCTGCTAAAAATGAAAGCATGAATACTGGAATGAAGACATGAAAGCATGAAGACTGGAATGACAGAATGTGATTAACAACAATCCTATTTGTATTTTTGTTATAATACAGAAACGTCACTCACATCAGCCCTGTGTGAATGCAGATTTCACTGCAACAGAACCCCCCCCCCCCCCCCAAAAAAAAACAAAAAACAAAAACAGCCCGTGAAACTTTGTGGAATAAAGTTTCACGGGCTGTTCTGTTTTTTTTTGTTTTTTTTGAGAGAGAGAGAGAGAGAGAGAGATGCTAACAAACATAAACTTCACCCTCCTCTGTAGGTTGATGGATATAATCAGCAAAAATCTATACACACACTCTGACACATTTTTTTGTTCCTTTCATTTATTTTACTGCCTCGCTTCCTATCTTTCTTTCCTCCTTCCTGTCTCATCCTTCGTCCTTCTCTCCCACGAGCTCCTGAGGGGGAGGCAGGAGAGGGTGGGTGGGAAACAAAACGGGCCAAGACCACAGAAAGCTGGACTCCCGCAGAGCGAAGGAGGCGGCTGACATGCCGTACATTCAGCCATCGCTAACTGCCGATTAACGAGGTCAACATGAGAACATACAAAAGTAAAAAACTGAAAACATCCAGAGACACAGCTAACAATTATTTCTGCTCCAATTTACAAAATTGGAATTTAATTTCTTCACAGCCACAAAAACACAAAATGTAAAAGATGGAATTTAAACAAGATGTCTGCACTGTGACCCCGCACACCGTTAATTAACAAGAACACAAAAAACTGGTACAAACACACACACACGCAAACTACGACAAAGCTCACAATCCATCAGTGAAATATTAATGTGCAACCGTCAGCTCATGTCACACCTCCAAACATTTACAGAGAAAAACAACCATCAGCATTTCCTGTTTACTCTAAAAAAATGACCTGTTTAATTTTAGTTAATTGATTAGTTATTCAACAGCTGTTTTGATAATACATGTAGTGTTGGAAGTGATTTAAGTGGAAAAGTCTAAATGAATGTGAGTATTTTTCTTTTCTTTTTAAGTCTGAAAATAATAATAAAAAAAACCTTAAAATTGATTTTACACTGTATTTGAGGTGGGTTAAACTGGAGAAGAATTAATTGTTTGAATTTTCTCTTCACAAAATTAAAGGGATTTAGGTAAGCCGCCATCTATCAGGGCAAATGTGTTACAATTTGATTTTAAGGTGTTGAAAATATTATACACCAAAAACTCATTTAATCTGAATTTAAAGAAAGTGATTCTAAACCACAGACACGCTGGTTTAAACAAAACAGTATAAAGACAATTTTTTTCTGCTTCTTTTTTAGTCGTTTAAAGTCTACTAGATTAATTGTTAACAGTAAATGATAATGAAGATGATTTCATTTAGTTAATTTTCTGATTTCTGAAACTGATCTTTATAATTCCTCCAGCATCAAACCAAACTCAAGTCATGAACGTAATTCACCTCGAAGAACAAAGTGACGTGAAATCCTGGAACGTTAATAGAAAAACGCTTTTTTAATGACATACTGAAAATGTTCGCTAACACATTGTATTAAAATGTGATTTCTTCTCAGTCCATCACATTTAAATCTAATTGTGATTATAAACTGTTCATCATTTTAGCATTTAATTTATTGACTCTGTAAAATGGACTAACGCCACTTTAAATCCCTTTTCCATTTGAACTGATCAGTTTAAAAGCTACCATCTGGTTTAAAATTTTTTAAAACCACATAAAACCAAAATTAAATCAGATTTTTAAAAGTTTAACCACATTTGTCCATTTAAAATCAGCCTTTTCAAATACCCCCCCCCCCCCCCACCAAAAAAAAAAACATCACATCCGCACATTTAAGAAGTAAATGATGATGCTGTTCTGAACATAATTATGATTATTTATATTTTTATAAATATTTTTTAGATTTTCTTTCACGTTTTATTTTCTTCAAAAACTAAATTCTAACATTTCACTATTTCAAAATGAAATAATTTTTGCTGTCATTTTACATTTTATTTGCAAAACATCATAATAAAATTGATTCATTATTAGATTAATAAATGTGGAAGGCAAGTCTGTTTCTTTTTTCTCCTCAAAAACATGAAAGGATGGTAAAATGGCGACAGCTGTCTGCGTCCGGATCGACAGCTCAGTAAACGTCTCGCCGGTAAAGATCACCCAAAGAAACGTTTTTCTGTCTCCACATTTACACTTTGACTCATTTTCTGTTGAAGATTCCACCATGTGCAGAAATGTGGAACGAGCAGTTCGGTTCTGTTCATCAGACAACAGGATTATAAAACAAAAGCTGAGTATCACTTACAGAGGACGGCAAGCCGGGAGGGACTTTCCGCACTTTTTTAGTGTGGACCTCTGAAACAAACAAACAACAAAACATCACATTAAAAGGCTTTTTGTTGGTGGTTTGATTTTAACTTAATTAACCTCAGGAGGGAAAAAAGTGCAACAAATTTACAACAGAAGCTTCGAGACACAGTAAGATGCAGAAAATACAAAAGATGAGTACAATTCTTTTGTGGTTTTATAAAAGGAAGCAGGACGGGTTTTTCATGTGTGTGATTTTTCAGGGTTTCATTCAAGGGGACTGAGGGAGGGGTCTATTAACTGGAAAGTGTTTGTGTCCTCTCAAGGCTAATGCTACCAAGGCTGCAGCATGGCCAGGATTGTCCTGCTTTATAAAGACACACACATACATGCACGCACACACGCACACGCATGCACAGGACATGAAAACATTTGACCAGGGCCAAAGTATCTGCTTTGTCAAAGGAATAAAACGAGCAGCGGTGGTTGTACGTTCACGCCGACATGCTGCTTTAATAGAGACCTCGCTGAACGTGACATCAACAACTCGTAAAATGGAGACACCTGATGATGGGCAAAGGCCGAGTCCTCGGATGGTTACCGAACAGAAAATTATAGAAACAATTCAGTTTATCTTTAAAAAATGCACTGTTTTACAAATGATTGTTTAAAAAATACTTTTTTTTTTACAGCTGTGCTTACAAACATTTCTCACACTGATGCAATGCTTATAATTAATTATGATCGCCCACATCTTTTTCAATGCTATTTTTTCTGTATTGGTGCTAAATTTGCTGCCAAAAACGACAAACAGGAGCAAGTCTTATTGACGTCAACTTGATACAATTCTAAAGAACACTGATCATAAACTGTAAAATTTTAGAAATCTGGGTTTGTTTTAACCCCCCCCCCCCCAAAAAAAACAAACAAACAAACAAAAAACAAGAACAAAAAAACGCAAACCAAAAAAAAACAATTTGTGCATTCATTAATTTCTCGGACATGACATACAACAGAAACAACAGCTAGCATTCAAAGTCAAACAGCTTGAAATCAACACATCATTTGTTCTCTTTGCGTCATTTAATGAACATTTTGTAAACAGTTTTTCAAAGCATGGTAGCAGTCTGTAGCACGAAACGCAGATCAGGTTTTCTTTACAAACATGACTAATGTAAACAAATTTTCTCTTGTTTCCAAAAACACTGTTTAAAGGGCATTTGTGCATTTTTCAAGGGTTCTTTTAACTCATTTCAGCATAAATTCCAAAATGTTGCTGTGATGCAACAATTTTGTTCACGTGGCTGAAGTGCTGCATTAGCACGCCACCGTCTGCTAATAAAATTAGTGAAAATTAGTGAATTAATAAAAAAACTGTGAAATTTTGAAAATTGCTCTTTAAAAAAACAAACGTCATTTAAATGTGACACAATACATGTTGGGTTTTTACCTTTTGTTAATTGCTATAAAGAAATTAAACTGGCTTTTAAAGTTAATAATAGAAATGTCTTGTTGCGTATATCTTATTTCAAAATTGTCAAACAAATGTTTATTTTATAATTTAACAAAATTTAAGCGTGCATACGCGTGTGTGAAACAAACACCGATATTATCTCAACATTTTATCTCCATCATCGCAATTTAATGAACATAAATAACAGAGATAGTTTAACTGATAGAGAGCGATAATTTCCTGCAAACCTTCCAAGGTCAATAATCATATCTTCATTTGTGTCCTTAGTTCTCTAATTAAATAAGAAATGAAACAAAATATACAGATTGTCCTTTATAGAAGAGCCATGTGGGTTTGGTTCACACTCTTCTGTCAGGCCATAACTGTTATTTCATAGCTGTTATTTCAAGATGATGTTTTGGCGGGGGTGCTTAAATGTCTGGCCCGAGAGCCACAAACAGCTGCCTGTACTTTACTACTGAGACACCTCTTTATTTTAAATATTTGAGTTAGCTTCCTTTTTTAATAATAATAATAATATTTGAGTCACAATAAAATCACAGTTCTGCTGAATTATTAAAATAAGAAAATACAAATCGTGTCACAGATTTCTAACTTATTTTCACCTCTGTGGTTCAATTAAGCTTCAGATGTGATGATCCAGATACAGATTGTTGTACTGATATGGATCATTTGGCGTGAGGGCAGAATGTGACCCTCAGGTCACCTGAGGTCAAGCTAACTGGATCCTTTTCTAAATAAAAGAGGAAACATTTACAGCTAATAACAAATAATCAGCTCACATTTGTTGCAGAATCTTTTGAATCAGTATCAAGAAAATGCAACATTTTGGCTTCTCAATTGTAAAAATTTGCTTTTTGTGGTTTTATTTACCAAATAATGGTAACTGGTTTTAATACTTCACAGAGTTTCAAACTCACTTTAATGTGGTTAAAATCTGATTTTGTAACCATCTTTAAATTGTTCTACATCAATAACGGACTGGGTTTAATTAGATTTTAAAGATAATATTACCTGATGTAAACTGGATTAAAACTGCCTAATTTGAGATTAAAGACAATGTGACAGGTATGTTTTTTTTTGTAACAATTTCTAAAATTTTATATAATCATTCATACTGAACAATAACAAAAAGTCATTTGTAGTTTTAGTTTGAATTTTTTCAAGATGACAAAATATTAGTGTCACTAAAGATGAAGTACCAAGAAAAATATTATTATTATTATTATTATGGAATCATGCCTTTAGTGAAATAAAATTATTTTGAGTATGATGAATATTTTGAGAACACAGTCGTCATTTTTTACATGATGGGAATAGAAAAATGTTTGTAGGCAAAATCTGATCCAAATGATTTATGCTGATTCACCACTGATTAATATTTTTATGTTAATACATAGATTTACATGGAACTTTACAAAAATTCTGATCTTGCGTATGTAGGGGTGGATTCAGACATAGGCTCAAAACCAGGAAACTTAAAAAACAAACAAACAAAAAAACACCAAATTAAAAACACAAGCTGTAATATGTAAACAACAACAATACCTGTGTTTATCCTGGAATTAAAAATAAAAATTTTGGACAAAGATTTAAAAGAAAGGGGTGAACTTACCAAATTATTATTATTAATTATCACTGATGTTATTTTGTATTTCATGCTATTTTGTTGTGGGTTTTATTGAGACAGGCACTTATGTGAGTGCCATTCTAGTTGGAAAAAAGAGGCCACACCCATTTGATTCTATTACTCAGAAATATTAATTTATTCATGGACTTGAGATTACTTCAGTCAGTGGCCTTCAAAATAAAATCTCAAGATCTCCCTAAATCGTTCATGCAATAATTTTAGAAACTAAAAACTGGATAACAAGACAGAGGTGCTAATCATTGTTAGTCTAGAAAGAAAAGTTATTTTAATAACTGTGTGCGCGCGCATTTGCGTGGTCTCACCCATGGCATCCATGTGCAGAGCTCTCCTCCGCGGGTTGGAGCTATAGTGATGGTAATACTGACCGGCCGGTTTGGTGGGCGACGCCGCGCCGGGACTCCCCAAACCCAAATCACCACCCAGTAACGACTGGGTGAGAGACATATAAACACAGTGAAAAAGAGAGAGAGAGAGAGAGAGAGAGAGAGAGAGAACGAGAGAAAACAGTGTGGTCAATGAAAAGAAAAATCAGTCTATCAGAGGAAGGAAAAGACATTTCTCAAAAAAACAAAACCTTTTGTTTCGTGCCTCAGTCATAACGTGAACAACAAAGCAAGTCACACCTGAACAAACAACAACAAAGATTTGTGTTTATAATTATGAAATTAAAGAATTCTTAAAAAAAAAAAAGAAAAAAAAAGAAGAAGTCAGTCACAACCTCCAACAGATAAATAACACTGAAACATCATTAAAGCAGCCAAGACAAAGTCCAAAGGCTTTTGGGGTGTCATAAGTAAGTTTTTTTTTAAATAATGAGGGGAAAAAATACATGGACAACAGAAAAATGTTCTGAATCAGCCCTGACAAATTTAATCAAGTTGTCAAAAAAAACAACAAAAAAAAACACCTCGACTCCCAAAACTGAGTCCAAATCTGCGCTCAGCAGTCACATGATCTCCACCCTGATGACTAGCTGACATATGATTACAAAGTGAATTTAAATTTATGCGGTTTAACTCACGACCCAATGTCAACTTACAAAAAAGTGTCACCAAAACTAATGTTGTAAAAAGAAATGTTCAAAATAAAATTAAAAGGCACGAGTGATGAATGACATGAAAACCGATCAAATAAAATCTGAGATATACAGGTGAAGGGCAAAGATCAGCTTTTAATAGTTTTTACTGATGACAGAATGTGAAAAAAAAATCTAGAATGTTAACATTTCACAGTTAACATATAAATAGCGTACGCTAGACAGCTAGCTAATGAACGAACCAACTAGATAAGACAGATCTGCAGAGACAACTTGACTAATACCCAGAATACAACAAAACCTTGTGTCAAAGTCTCAGAGTCAAACAGATCAGAGTTCATTTTAACTCATAGTGTAACTTTTAACAAACTCAGCGTTAAACGCTTCAAAGTGTTGGGAGTTTTTTTCTCAGTTATGTCTCTATAGTGTTACTTAATTGTAAAAGTGTCACTTTAACTCTGTGATGAGTGAGAAATTAGTAAAAGGGACAGTTTACATTTTGAATGATGTTGCTATGAGAATAACTAGGTTGTGGGTTAAAACCCAACCTGACACATCTGTGTCTGTTTTACTACAAACAAACAAACAAAAATCCTAAATAATTAAGTTTTATATACTGAACTGTGTTAAAGTATAATTGTATGAAAATACACTTTCATATGTCATAAAGTAACACGGCCAGTGTCAGAAAGTTAAACCACGAAAGAGTTGATATTTCAACACCACCAAAAGTGAACTTTCAACTCAGAATGGCTGAATATGATATAAACTTTGGAATAAAGAAGATCTTAACTGCCCGCTGTGTAAATTATACCTACTGATCAATTGATCAATCGATGTTGGCTAATCAAACTTAAATTTATGCAGACTGACCTTCCATTATTGATAGATTGGTATAGACATACAGTTTAGGTAGAGACCCGCTGAGATAGACTAGGGCTAAAAACATGTCAACATCAACAAGTCAATAGATAATATTGATCCTGCATTAGCTTCAGTTCCTGCGTCAGCATGAGTATCAAAACTCATTACTACCTTTTAAAAAACATATTAAAGAATTTTAAAAAAAGAAGCTGCAGTTTCAATCTTTACCTCGATGAGGCCGAGGCCATGCTCCTCAACAAGGACACCTTGGTGTCCGGGCTCAGCATCTAACCGTCACCTCGCTGCTGTGCTGATACTCTGATGCTGGTTTACACCTCACACTTAGCAAACTGCTCACACGTTGTCCCGCTTATCAAGTTTAATGATTCGGCAGCAACAAGTGGCATCTGGGTCGATTCAGACGAATGGAAGAAAAGACGGCGAGGAGACGTTGTTTTTCTTGTAAAGTGGCACAAAAAAGTTAGTGAGGAGGAAAGACCCCCCCAATCAAAGTTTGGTCCCCTCTGCGTTCTCGTTAAGTAATTAGCATGCAGAGTATTTAAAGTCGAGGGTGTTTTGGGGGGATGTTTTTAGGGCTGATCGGAATTCTGAGCATCACGTCCGAGGCTGAAAACAAGAGTTAGCTCAGGCCAAGGACAGCTTTTCACATGCTAAACAGGACCTAAGTAGGCCAATTACAGGGCCAGACTGGGTCTGTGAGCCATTCTGAGGCTTAAAACAAAAGAGTCCTTGTCTTAAATAAAGTCACTCCCACACAGACATGCAGCGAGTCAGACACAAAGGCCCTCAGACCGCTTCAGTCCCCGTGCTGGGGGCTGAAACGGGGTTCCCACTAAAACAAAAAAGGGTCTCATTGATTGTGAATCTTTTCTTTCTTTTTTCTTCTCAGACTCTAGCATCGAGCCGGGCCGGTTGCCCTGGCAACAAGATGGGCCGGAGGAGAGAGAATCCACCCATCTGTCTCTGGAACCGACCCTACCTGTTTACATCCATTCATATACCACGATTATTAACTTCTACTGTGAGTACTACAGTAACTACTGTCGGCTTCTAATGCGAGTACTACATTAACTACCATTAGCTTCTGCTGCGAATACTACAATAACCAGTGTTAGCTTCTACTGCGAGCAGTACAATAAGCACTGTTAGCGTCTACTGAAAGTACTACAATAACTACAGTTAGCTTCTACTGCGAGTATTAGAATAACTGCTGTTAACTTCTACTGCGGGTACTACATTAACTACTATTAGCGTCTACTGCGTTTTCTAAAACTGCTACTACTACTAAAACCAAGTAGAAGGGCCATCAGGAGGCATAGTACTGGCCAATCATGATCACCGCCATGAAATGACAACAATTTCATGTAATAAAGTGAAAATGTTCAAAAACAGCTAACAATGTAAAAAAGAAAAAAAAGAAAAAAGAAAAAGGGTAAATTCTGGGGTAGATTTACAACACCACCAAAATCTATTCATCTTCAGTGACCCAAAATTTAAATATGGATTTGTTGATCACATAAGCTCCAACCCTCTATCACTTACAATCTAAGAATTTTGGTGAAAAAAAAAAAAATCTATATAGATCTTGAGGCCCAGTGGTCCGGAGAGCATGTGATGTGATATTTTGATTTCAGGTATTTAATAAGGTCTCCGAGTAATTAGACTTAACATGCTAGGTAACCACAGCTAGTCAGCTTCACTAGTCACCATGCAACTTACAACACACCAGCTGCAGCACGACCCAGAAGTAAGGCATCATGATGTCACAGTGACGTGACATGAAATAGTGAAAATAATGTTTGTCTTCCTTTGATTTACAAACTCTCTCCTCCTTGATCCCTCCATTTTCTCTTCCAGTCTTTTATCATATGACTTGGGAAAAAAATGTTCAAACGTTTATACCATCGCTGTGACGAGACACCGTCATTAATTACCTGGAAGTGCTGGCGTGGTAACAGTGCACCTGCACGCCATCAACGCTGCAGCTGATTCACGCGCATACACACACATGAACACTTTCCTGAATATCTGAGGAATCTGGCTGATACCAGAAAGAAGAACCAATAGAACCACTGATCCCCGAAATGAATCAGCCAATCAGCCAGTCACATGTCATATATACTGATCAGCTGATAACAATCAACCAATAATTTGTCAAATGTACTAATCAAGTTAACTCTGGGTACATAAGCTGGTGCCGCACTTCACTGCATTCATGATACCAAAGAACAGCTTTAGGTCCTAGATGGCAACCACCAAGGCAGACAACTGGGGCCTCATATACAAAGACTTGTGTGGATTTCCTACTGAAACATGGCGTACGCCAAAACCCAGCAAGCACAAAAATATTCACATGTATCAAAGTGTGCGTACACATGGATCCACGCACGTTCCGTAGAATTGAGCGCACATGCACACGCACCATGCTCCTCCCTTTCCACGCCCATATTTAAATGTGCAAATCCATGTAAACAGGCACTGGGAACTGGGAATTCCTCTCCGTCAACATGAGAACAGAAAAGAAATTATATCTAGTGTGAGCTATATGGATGACTGGAAATGACGAGGAGACATGCAGGGATAGTTTTTTTGGTTCTCTGTCAAACGGAATAAACATGACATGGTAAAAGAGTTAGTGGAAGCGTGTGAGTGAGGCCGCAATGCTGTGGGCTCAGAGCAGCGCACACACTGAAGTAAAAATGTGAGGGACACCATGGCCGACAGTGTGTGACATTCACAACATTATGCACATGTTTACTGACAAATACTGAACATAGGGGCCCTGTTAGTAAGCTCTAGTTTCACGATCAAGAAACAAAACAAAAAAATAATAATAATAACAAAATAGAGATAATATGCAGACATTTGGTGCAATTATGCAAATTAACCATTCACTCATCGCACACGTGCCAGACGGGGACTCGAAATGCGGGGTGATGGGGGGCGGTTCTGGGGGGGGTTATGACTGGGGTTAGGGGAAGGGAGACAAGTACATTGTGGTTATGGTTAGGGTTAGGAGAAGGTGTTAAGCCCCCATCACATCATCATTTCTTTTTTTTTTGTATTTTGGCTCACTTCAGCAGCACAGTGCAACTCTGGACACCGCGATGGTTGGATTATCACATGGGATTTATATTCGCGTGGTTGATTCCAGCACACAGCAGCCGGGTGAGAGGATTTTAACCACAGGCTGCGGTCTCAGCTCCATGTCCACACTGCACTCTTGGACAGCTGTTGGAGGTGAGATTCATGTTTATTAAGGCTGTCAGGGCCTGGCACAACAGTTCCACGCCATATCTCCTACAGACTTAGAAGGTGATCATATATTACAGTGGTGAGATCCGTTCAGCTCCGAACCCGACGCGTGCAATGATGCGTTACTGTGCATGAAACCACGGAGAGGCACAGCTGCCCATGGTATATAGAGATATGATGGAGACAATAGTTCACATTACTTACATTGCCCATGGGAAGGAATGGACAAATATCTGTACTGTAAGGTCTATTGTGGATATAACAACCTGTTCAGATTTGCGGCAGAGTGTGCACAGTAGCACACAGTGCTTTTGGCTTGATAGCCGCTGTTCATATTCTGGGGGGTGGGGAAGCATTATTATATGTGGCACATGCAGGTCATACCGGCAGGCTTTGCCGTGCCAGATCCATCTTGAGGTTCCCTCGTATGCGCTCAAATCTTTTGGGATCTTGTTTTGCCGCCATCAGAATGTGTAAATTTCGGTCAGATGGTCCTCAGATTGCACATGGACCGCCCCATCTCGACGGCGAAAGGTTTGAACATGTTCATACTCGGAGCCACCAGCAGATTTTGACCAACTGTGTGGACTCTCGCAGATGGCTGTCAGAACGTTTTGGAACTGAAACCTGACACTTTTCGGATGTGCACGGATTCGTCATTCTGATGCCATTCTGCATGATTCTGCCTTTGTGTAACGGGGGTATTAGGGTCAGAACAGTAAAATAAATATAAAAAAAAATGCATCACGGAAATGTCACTCATCTCGTGATGGAAGCATGATAAAAAGGCGTGAGACTGGGCTGGTCCAACCATGTTGTTAGGATGAATGAGTCATGTGTTTAATCAGGCCACCTAGCCACAATGTTAGTTAGATGCAGTTGCGCATCACATAATAGTAATAGCCTGTAATTGTTTAATAGTAGGAGTCTCTATGAACATTTCAAAAATTCAGGACTGTTTAAAAATATCCAACAAACATTTTTCAGTTATTGCAATTACTGAGACATGGTTAAAAGATGAACAAGAGGATGCTGTCCAGCTTGAGGGATACGATTTTTTTTTGCACTTTATGGAAATTTTTTTTTTTTTATAAAATCTGATTTAAATTTTCATTGATCAATTCATCAGTGTGAAATTGTTACAAATATTTAATTTTCTTTGGAAAATGTAATGGAATGTATTACAGTTGAAATTAAATATGAAAAATCCAAAAATTCAAACAGGTTCAAAGCATTAATATTTTTGAGGATAAATCAACAAAAATGTATACCACAATTAAAAGCAATAAGCTTGTATTTATTTGCAGAGACTGCAATATAGATTTTTTTAAAATCCACATAGTCCGTCACAAATAACGTACCAGGTTTATTAGAAAAGAAACCGACCTTTTTATTTTTTCAAAAACTATATGGATTTGAATCACGTGTGATTGTGTCAGACAAGCTTGAACCCTCGTGCGCATGTGTGAGTTTTTTCACGCCTGTCGGTTGCATCATTCGCCTGTGGGCAGGCTTTGAGTGAGCACTGGTCCACCCCCCTCGTCGGAATTCCTTTGTCTGACTTCTTCCTGAGAAACTGGCGCTTTGCTTGATCAAAATTTTTTCTGAAACTGTAAGGCACATCCAAGTGGACACCATTCGAGAAATTCAGACGGTTTTCGGTGAAAATTTTAACGGCTGATGAGAGATTATGGAGTGTTACTGACGCTTTAAGGACTGCCCACGGAGCCAGACGGCGAGCCGTGCCCCGAGACGCCGTCGTCAGCCTGTTTCGAGCTGAAAACTTTCAAATTTAAGCCTCTGTTGACCCAGGACGTCGTGAGATAACAGAGAAGTTTCAGAAGAGGTCGGGATCAGCAGTTTATTCGGACATTCCACTGTTAAAGGAGATTTTGTAATGAAAGATGTGCGGACGGATTCGCGCGTCGGCACCCAGCCGCTCATGGCACGGCGCCACAGCAAAACACCTCCATTGGAAGCATTATAGGACAAGTTTGAACATGCCCAGCTGTTAAACACTTTCTCGGATACTCACTCGACTGAAAGCCATCGAAAACCGCCTGAATCTTACGAATGGTTATCAACACGGAGGTGTTTTTCTGTGGCGCCGCGCCATGAGCGGCTGGGTGCCGACGCGCGAATCCGTCCGCACGTCTTTCATTACAAAATCTCCTTTAACAGTGGAATGTCCGGATAAACTGCTGATCCCGACCTCTTCTGAAACTTCTCTGTTATCTCACAGGCTGACGACGGCGGCTCGGGGTGCGGCGCGCCGTCCGGCTCCGTGGGCAGTCCCTAAAGCGACAGTAACACTCCATAATCTCTCATCAGCCGTTAAAATTTTCACTGAAAACCATCTGAATTTCTCGAATGGTGTCCACTTGGATGTGCCTTACAGTTTCAGAAAAAATTTTGATCAAGCACAGCGCCAGTCTCTCAGGAAGAAGTCAGACAATGGAATTCCGACGAGGGGGGTGGACCAGTGCTCACTCAAAGCCTGCCCACAGGCGAATGACGCAACCGACAGGCGTGAAAAAACTCACGCATGCGCACGAGGGTTCAAGCTTGTCTGACGTAATCGCACGTGATTCAAATCCGTATAGTTTTTTAAAAAAATAAAAAGGTCGGTTTCTTTTCTAATAGACCTCGTATGACTGCTGGGATAGGCTCCAGCCCCCCGCAACACTTAATTGGACTAGGTGGTTGAAGATGAGTGAGTGAGTACAAATTCTGTGTTTTGTATGGGACTGTAGCCAATAATTACACATCCAAGCAAAATACAGTGGGGAAAATAAGTATTTGTTCCCCTGTCAGTTTTGCAGGTTTTCCCACCTACAAAGAATGGTGAGGTCTGTAATTTTTATCATAGGTACACTTCAACTATGAGAGACAGAATCTAAAAAAAAATCCAGAAAAATCACATTGTATGATTTTTAAATAATTTGCATTTTATTGCATGAAATAAGTATTTGACCACCTACCAACCAGCAAGAATTCTGGCTCTCACAGACCTGTTAATTTTTCTTTAAGAAGCCCTCTTATTCTGCACTCTTTACCTGTATTAATTGCACCTGTTTGAACTTGTTACCTGTATAAAAGACACCTGTTCACACACTCAATCAATTACACTCCAACCTGTCCACCATAGCCAAGACCAAAGAGCTGTCGAAGGACACCAGGGACAAAACTGTAGACCTGCACAAGGCTGTGATGGACTACAGGACAACAGGCAAGCAGCTTGGTGGAAGACAACAACTGTTATGGTTATTTATTAGAAAGTGGAAGAAACACAAGATGACTGTCAATCTCCCTCAGTCGGGGTTCCATGCAAGATCTTACTTTGTGGGGTAAGGATGATTCTGAGAAAGCTCAGAACTACACAGGAGGACCTGGTCAATGACCTAAAGAGAGCTGGGACCACAGTCACAAAGATTACATTAGTAACACACGACGCCATCATGGTTTAAAATCCTGCAGGGCAACAAGGTCCCCCTGCTCAAGCCAGCACATGTCCAGGCCCATTTGAAGTTCACCAGTGACCATCTAGGTGATCCAGAGGAGGCATGGGAGACTGTCATGTGGTCAGATGAGACCAAAATAGAGCTTTTTGGAATCATCTCCACTTACCATGTTTAAAGGATGAGAACAACCCCAAGAAAACCATCCCAAATGTGAAGCATGGGGGTGGAAACATCATACTCTGGGGGTGCTCTTCTGCAAAGGGGACAGGACGACTGCACCATATTGAAGGGAGGATGGATGGGGTCATGTATTGCGAGATTTTGGCAAACAATCTCCTTCCGTCAGTAAGAGCACTGAAGATGGGTCGTGGTTGGGTCTTCCAGCATGACAATGACCCCAAACACACAGCCAGGGCAACTAAGGAAGGGCTCCTTAAGAAGCATTTCAAGGTCCTGGAGTGGCCTGGCCAGTCTCCAGACCTGAACTCGATAGAAAATCTTTGGAGGGAGCTGAAACTCCAAACCTGAAAGATCTGGAGGACATATGTAAGGAGGAGTGGACCAAAATCCCTGTTGCAGTGTGTGAAAACTTGATCAAGAACTACAGGAAACGTCTGACCTCTGTAATGGCAGACAAATGTTTCTGTACCAATTGTTAAGCTCTGTTTTTCTAGGGGGTCAAATACTTATTTTATGCAATAAAATGCAAATTAATTATTTAAAAATCATATAATGTGATTTACTGGATTTTTTTTTTTGATTCTGTCTTTCACAGCTGAAGTGTACCTACGATAAAAAATTACAGACCTCTCCATTCTTTGTCGATGGGAAAACCTGCAAAACTGACAGGGGGTCAAATACTTATTTTCCCCACTGTAACTATGAACACAGTGACACTTATTGATAATATATTAACAAACGTTACTGTAGGAAATTTAAGTGGATTACGTCTTAGTGATGTCAGTGATCATTTGCCGGTTTTTGCTGCCTTAAATTCATCAGTCGATAAAAATGATCATCATCAAACTAGTAATTTAATAAGGAAAATAACAGATGCAACTACTGAAAATCTTAGAACGGACTTAATGCATCAAAACCTGTATGACATTTATACTGAGGACATAGACAAATCATATGAATCATTTATCTCTATTAATCCCAGTTTACTGCCCATTTGTGTGTAAAGTTGGTAACAAACTAAATGTAGATAATCCATGGATCACAAAGGAGCTACAGAATGCATGTAAAAAGAAAAAATTATTGTATAAGAAATTTATTAAAATTTAGAACTAAGGATGCTGAACGTAAATCTAAGATATACATAAATTAACTAACATTATGAGATTTGTAAGAAGCAGTACTACAGTAATTTATCAGAAAAAATAAAAAACAATATTAAATGAACTTGGAAGCTTTTAAATGAAATCATTATAAATAAATAAGTTGTTAAAGACTATCCATCTTATTTTTATGCAACTACAGACACAATCATCAAGGAAAATAAACCTATAGTTGACCACTTCAATGATTATTTTGTTAATGTGGGTAAAAATGTAGCTAATTCAACAGTATCCCCTAAAATGTGTTCCTTGGATAACAGCAAAACAATCAATACAATACTGGATTCAATGTTTATTGAAGAAACAGATGAAAAAAGAAATAATTGGCATAGCTCATAAATTAAAAGGTAAAAAGTCAACTGACATTTATAATTTTGACATGTTTTTGATAAAGAAGATTATTGACTGTATCGGTAAACCTTAAACTTATATTTGTAATTTGTCATTAATGACTGGGAAATTTCCTTCTAAAATGAAAACAGATAAAGTGCTCAAGTGGGATGCCTCAAGGTTCAGTCTTTGGTGCATTGCTGTTTCTTTTATATATTATAGATATATGTTTGGTTTCTAAGTCCCTGAATTGTATTTTATTTGCTGATTATATGACTGTTCTGTAGTGGAGATCATTTGGGAAAGCTTTTGGAAATGGTGGAGAAGGAATTGCAGAAATTTAAACAATGGTTTGATTTAAATAAATTATGACTGCATCTTAGTAAAACAAAGTGTATTACATTTGGAAAAAGCCCAGGAATTTAAGTAGAAATGTATTATTACATAATGCTGAAGCTGAAATTGTAACTGAATCAAAATTTCTTGGAGTTATCATTGATGATTAATGAAGCTGGAAAACACACATACATTATGTTAAATCCAAAATGTCAAAAATTATTGCAATTCTGTAAGCCCAAGATTTCCTCAATATTCTCTAATCACTTTATATTGTATGAGGAAGTCTGGAGTGGCAGAGAAGTATGTTAGGGTAGTGCAGGACATGTACAAGAACAGGGTGACAGCGGTGAGATACGCAGTCGGAATGACAGACTCATTCAAGGTGGAGCTGGGATTACACCAAGGATCAGCTCTGAGTCCTTTCTTGTTTGCAGTGGTGATGAACAGATTGACGGATGAGATCAGACAGGAGTCCCCATGGACTATGATGTTTGCAGATGACATTGTGATCTGTAGTGAGAGTAGAGAGCAAGTTGAGTCTAGTCTGGAGAAGTGGAGATATGCTTTGGAGAGAAGGGGAATGAAAGTCAGTAGAAGCAAGACTGAGTACATGTGTGTGAATGAGAGGGAGCCCAGTGGAATAGTGCAGTTACAAGGAGTAGAAGTGGTGAAAGTAGATGAATTTAAATATTTGGGGTCAACTGTTCAAAGTAATGGAGAGTGTGGTAGAGAGGTGAAGAAGAGAGTGCAGGCAGGGTGGAGTGGGTGGAGAAAGGTGGCAGGTGTGATTTGTGACCAAAGAATATCAGCAAAAGTGAAGGGGAAAGTTTACAAAACAGTAGTGAGACCAGCTATGTTGTATGGTTTAGAGACGGTGGCACTAACAAAAAGACAGGAGGCAGAGCTGGAGGTGGTGTTATGTGTCGGACGCAGCCCGGAGAACCGACCAGCGTTTGAAGGACCCAGTATGAAATAAGCAGAGCACAGTACAAAGGCTAACTGAATTTAATACATAACAGTGATGTGATACAAAACAACAAAAGAGTGTGCGGTCTGGCGTGGTGGTGATACGGTGCGCTCCCAGCAGCGCTAACGGTCCGGAGCCAGAAGCCGTTCGTACCCAAGGACCCCGCCGACACCCCCCAGGTGGCCGCAACAAACCGAGTCTGTGAAAGAAGGAACCATTATGTGAGTCCACACTCTACACACAGAGAGACCACTCAAAGGTGTACATAAACAGCAAACACTTCCTGGCTTAATTACTAATCAGCTTCCCAACCTGCAGGCATGGAACATCCAGTTCACAAAACTCCACTGCAGTGGAAGCCGATACATGACTAACGTACAGCTCAATATAATAAGGTGTGAGGGACACCACATTTATTGACTGTATAAACGTTAGTCACAAAATCTAACGTACCTCAGGAAGTGTGCTGACGAGCGTGAGACCTCACCCCCTCCTCTTTCACAGACCGTGCATCAAACCCTGGACGTTCTCTGCATCCATTGATGATTAGATGGCTCCCGAGACGACGATCTCACCCGTCTGGTCACAAGGTCGAGCCTCTGGCAAATACACACTGTATACTCCAGTCTTAAATGCCACCATGTTCCAATCCATATAGATGCACCACAGCTGTGAGTCCTGACGAGCCGCAGGTGATCAGGGTGAGGTCCTGATAACCTCAGCAACACAGCCACTCAGTCCCAAATGCAAGCCACCTGGAAGGAAAAACAAAAGACAGAAACAAAAAGGCAGCCAGGCCCCCCAGCCATACAACAGGTGGCAGAGCTGAAGATGTTGAGATTCTCTTTGGGAGTGACAAGAATGGACAAGATTAGGAATGAACATATCAGAGGGACAGCTCAGGTGGGATGGTTTGGAGACAAAGTCAAAGAGGCGAGACTGAGATGGTTTGGACATGTGCAGAGGAGGGACCCAGGGTATATAGGGAGAAGGATGCTGAGGATGGATCCACCAGGCAGGAGGAGAAGAGGGAGACCAAAGAGGAGGTTCATGGATGTGCTGAGAGAGGACATGCAGGTGGTTGGTGTGACAGAGGAAGATACAGAGGACAGGGTGAGACGGAAACGATTGATCTGCTGTGGAGACCCCTAACGGGAACAGCCGAAAGACAAAGAAGAAGAAGTTTACTGATTTGGTATTATTTCTTTTGGATTGTGCATTATGATTTCTTTTGTTGTGATGAGAAACTTCAGTTCATTGATTAATCTCAAATATTTGTGTTTGTTCCTTTTGTATTTGTTGAAATGAGTATGTATTAATTATATATATATATATATATATATATATATATATATATATATATATATATATATATATATATATATATATATAAAAGCTTCTGCTCCAGCCTGCACCCTTTTAGCCGCATGTGCTACTGTAAAATCTTTTTTTTTAATCAGTTTTGTGTGCTGAATATGTGTGCCGAATAAATCATTCATTCATTCATTCATTCATTCAGATATGACTGGAACATTGATGGAATGAAAATGTTTCCCATTAACAAAAACAAATTCATCTATGATGGCGCCTGAACCGCCTCTCACTGCAAATTGCGCTGTATTGTTGGAATGTGATGTACCTGGATGACATTCGGATGCGTTCCACAGAGCTGACATGGCTCAACTCAAGGTTGACTGGCACACTCCTGACTGATCGGCCAGCTCACGCTGGAATGCCCCTGCCGCCAGGAAGCCCAGCGTGGTCAGCACCTGTGTGGGCACAGACAACCCCTGTCTCCTCGCCGTACTGTGCTCTGGACCAGCCACAGTTGTTCACGTAACTCCAGTAACACTTTCCTTGGTAATTGAAATCAGCTTATGAGAAATTAAATCTTGATGAGTAAGTAAATCCTTGCATTCCCTGAATGCAAGCTCACGTCGGATTTCACCATTTGCAAGGTCCTCTAACAAAGCTAATGCAGACATTGTTAATACCATTTTATGCATCACTTTGTGCACGGTTTTATATCCACTCATATAATTGCAAACACGTGAGTGTGTTTATTGTTCATCAGTGTGTCTTTGACATGCACATCACTCTGATGACTTCTTGTTTTCACACTATTAATGGTTCCCAGCATCACCTCTACGTGTTGGCAGTGGAACAATAGCTGTAGAAACTTGCATACGCCAGCCATGATTTTTGTGCAACGCACCACTCATTTCCGCGGTCATTTCACTTTTGATACACGTGTAGACATTTGAATAAATCACACTATTAAAGAACTAGTTTGTCTGTGCATGTGCCTTTAAAGTGACAATTCCATTACAAATTACAAAGTAGAGTTACAAAATATTATACCATGGTCAGTGAGAATTCCATGTCTAAGTGGCGTGCATTATTTTCGTGTATACCCACACGTAGTTCGGCGAGTTAAGTCACTGTAATATCACTCCGCTCTGGTCGTCACCATAGCAATGCGCAAATCAGTTGCCGCACATCAGCTATGTTTTGACAGGTGAATGACAGAAACGCGATAAAACATGGATTTCCAAGTGACTTTTAATATTTTTGTCCAAAATAAAAAGTTTGAGGAATGGGAAGAGGAGGAGAGCAAACGAGAAGAACAGCAAAATTAACTGCATAAAGATTTAACATCGGACGAACTGGACAAGATTGAAAATGGGAAAGAAGAAGAGAAAGGTTGCCAAGGATGAAAATATCTTGAGACTGGCATAAAATAGTCCCAAATACTTACTCATTTTTATCAAGTTCTGTTAACTTAAATAAATATTTGTGTGTTAGCTCACTGTGTGGGACTATGGTATAAGTGGATTAAACAATTCGAAGCCGTGCATTATACGGTTTGAATGCATTTCGCGGAGTAACACCGTGTTTTAGACTCCGCGTCGTGCATTCAAACCGTATAATGCACGGCTTCTTGTTGTTTAATCTTTACATATATTATTTACATACACTGAGGATTATACCAGCTGTATACGCCTGTATTTGTGCTGTTGGGCAAAGCGTTCAACAAAGTCATCTAAGTTTAATGATATTGCACTCCTCCTCTCAATTCTAAGCACTCCAGTATTCATACATGTCAACCACTTTGAGGTGTTCACCTTACTCTGGGACCCGTCAACCCTTACTGGGCCATTAAAAAACTTACAAAGAGGGAAAAGTGTGGGCAGCTATCGACAAGTTTTTTCTTCCAATATTTATACAATTTCAACAGTGTGTGTGTGTGTGTATATATATATATATATATATATATATATATACACACACACACACACACACACACACATAAAAACAATAAGCAACACTGAACTACCTCAAACAATGTTGGTTGTTGAACTTACAACTCACATGTTGTCTGACATTGATTATATGTGCATGTATAACACATGCATGTTGTTTGCACATGCACGATGTTTGAAATATCACATCTGATATCATATATGGATTATATTCAATCATTCAGACTAAACAGACACCCCCCAAACTTTGTGCTACACTGAAGGGCTAGAAATAACTGAGCATTAGAAATTGAGGTCCATTGCTGTGCCATTCATCCACGACCATTACCTCATGTTGCAACATGATGATGCACGGCCCCATGTTGCAAGGATCTATACACAATTCCTGGAAGCTGAAAACATCACAGTTCTTGCATGGCCAGCATACTCACTGGAGAATGTCACACATTGAGCATGTGTGGGATACTCTGGATCGGTGTATAGGACTGTGTGTTCCAGTTCCTGCCAATATCCAGCAACTTTGCACAGCATTTGAAGAGGAGTGGACCAACATTCCACAGGCCACAATCAACAACCTGATCAACTCTATGCGAAGGAGATGTGTTGCACTGCATGAGGCAAATGGTGGTCACACTAGATACTGACTGGTTTTCTCCCCCTGACCAATAAAGCAAAACTGCACATTTCAGAGCGGCCTTTTATTGTGGCCAGCCTAAGGCAATAATCATGCTGTCTATTCAGCATCTTGATATGCCACACCTGTTAAGTGGGACAGACTATCTCTGCAAAGGAGAAGTGCTCACTAACACAGATTTAGACAGATTTGTGAACAACATTTGACAGAAATAGATCTTTTATGTACCTAGAAAATGTTTTAGATCTTTGAGTTCCGCTCATGAAAAATTGGAGCAAAAACAAAAGTTTATTGTTTATATTTTTTTTTTCAGTGTACACTCTAGAACCACCCGCAAATCCCAGTAGTCCAAATATCAAACCCACTGAAGTCCTCAGTTTGAGTATCATTAACATAAGGTCATTGTCCTCAAAATCACTGTTGATAAATTATCTAATTATGGAACACCACCTAGACATTGATTGGTTTATGTGAAACCTGGCTTAAACCTACTGCTGTCCTCCCCTTAAATGAAGCCTGCCCACTGGCGCACACATTTAGTTACGTCCCTCGTGATACGAAGCAAGGCGGAGGTATTGATCTAATTCATAAATCTGGGTTTAGCTTAATGGCTTTTGGTGGTGTAAAATATAATTCATTTGAATATCTGACTCTCTGCTCTGCCCAGGTTACTACATATAGATAAGTTCGGAAAAATAAAAAATCAACCATGATATTTGGTCACCATATATAAGCCCCCGAACCCATATTCTGATTTCTTAGATGAATTTGGTGAGTTTATCCCTAATTTGGCAACCCGTGCAGAAAGCTTTCTGACTCCCCTCTGCAAATCATTCATGGACATTATAGATGTATTAGGATTCCAGCAATGCATTCAGGATTCAACACACGTTAGTGGAAATACCGTGGATTTGGTCCTCGTTCGTGGAATCACTGTCACAAATATTGATCTTGTGCCTCTTGCATCAGTGATCCCAGATCACTCACTTAATAAGTTTACAGTCATGTTGCTTTGTTTACTAGAACAAGAACCTTTTTTATCATCATGGCGACACATCAACTCTAACTACAACTGAACATGACTTGGGGCCAAACTACCTGATATCTTAGCATCATTTTTGGAAAATGACCATTCAGTAGATAGTCATGTGGCCAGCTTAAAGTTAGCGCTCACAACCACACTCGACATGATCGTTCCACCTACATTAAAACTGCAACCCCCCCCCAAAAAAAACACACTCGCCTTGGTTCAATGATTACTTACGTAAGCATAAGTTTCGAGGTCTAGAACAAAAATGGTTTAGTTCAAAACTAGAAGTATTCCACCTCGCGTGGCATGATGCTATTCTAGACTATAATCACGCACTACTGGCTACAAAGTGGGCCTATTACTCTGACTGGATTAACAAAAACAAGCATAATTCAAAGTTCCTGTTAAACATGGTGGCAACATTTATTCATGAATGACCACCTGTAAGTCACACTTCATTTACAGCCCAAGATTTCTTAGATTACTTTGAGAAGAAAACAGATGACATTAGGTTAAATGTATCCCAGCATGCCTTACGCTGACCACTACACCCTGTTACTGAGGTGGGTCACGTCACTGATACATTAAAGAGATTTACAGAATTTGATATTATTTCAGGGCAGCACGGTGGATTAGTGGTTAGCACTGTTGCCTCACAGCGAGAAGGTCATGGGTTCAATTCCCGTGGCCTTTCTGTGTGGAGTTTGCATGTTCTCCCCGTGTTTGCGTGGGTTTCCTCCGGGTGCTCCGGTTTCCTCCCACATCTAAAGACATGCGGGTTAGGTGGATTGGAATCTTTAAAATTGTCCTTAGGTGTGCGTGTGGGTGTGTCTGTGTTTGTTTGTCTATTTGTGGCCCTGCGACAGACTGGCGTCCTGTCCTGGGTGTACCCCGCCTCACGCCCTATGACTGCTGGGATAGGCTCCAGCCCCCCGCGACCCTTAATTGGACTAAGCGGTAGTCGATGGATGGATGGATGGATATTATTTCACTGAGTGTGCTGACGAAACTTTTAACGTCTGCTAAAAGCACAACCTGCTTGTTCGTCCCTATACCAACAAAAGTGTCTAAGGACCTGTGGCCCACCCTTGGGCCTATTGTATGGGAAATAATTCATCTGTAACTAACCTCAGGCTCTGTTCCTAAATGTTTCAAATCTACAGTGATTCAACTTAGGGCCCCTTCACAAATAACACAAAAGATGCAGAAACCGGAAGACAATCTGCGAACCAAACATGAAATATGGAACCACGCAACATTCCACCTGCTGTCGGGAGGGACGCACATTCGGACAGGTGTGCACGATACACTGGCAATGGTTCATGCACTCTTGTGCATGTGCACGAAGACAGTGCAAGCAGCTGGAATACGTGAAACCACATCACATCGCTGCTGTGGAGGAAAAAAATAAAAAGCAAACACCATAAAAACACCACCGCAATTTATTGAATCCCTCTTATTGAGCGGACGATGCAAGTATGAACCATCTGTTCATCTGTAGATGACCCATGGTCACAGATATGCAGTCATGAAATGACATTAATGAAGCAGTGCTCGCTCTCATTATGTCTTATTTTGTCCAGCTGTCCAGCCGGGTACATAAATAATTACTGCAATCAACAGACACTGATAGAGCAGATATTGGTGTATAATTAGTGAAAATCACTGGGTTGATATAAATAATAAATAAAAGGGGATGGAATACAGAACCCTGTGGATGAATAACCCTCTAAGTGAAAAATAAATGCCACTTGCGGGAGTCGAACCTGCAATTTCCAAAAGCTCTGATTAACATCGGAAACTTTACCACTGCGCTACAATCACTGTCTTATAAGGGTAGTGTAAAAAGCCTAAAAGGCGATGTATAGAAGAGGAGGTTTTAATTACGGTGAAAAAAACGCCGTAATAACTGACCAAACAGCATTTGTTACGGCATATTTTTGCTGATACATAACTGAAAGTGGCATATTTGTCGCACTGTTGGCTTGTCACCTGCGGCGCACCACTCATAGGGCATGTGTGTTGGGCCGGGCCTGCGTGCATGTCCGCATGAACTGACAGTCCATTTCACCTGGGACAGCTTGTCAATGTGCGTGCTCTCCAGCCCATCGCAAAAGCGATACATGTTTTATGTATTTCTACGTGAGGACACCAAGCACACACACACGCGCGCATCATGGTTGACAGTTGTAAGGTCCTGTCTTTCAAAACATGGTACGTGTTCTGTAGCTGTAACGTCCAGGACCAGAGATCTCAACAGCTACTGCTGTTGGCAGCCAGCCACGCCCCCTGTCCGTTCAGCACACAGACCAAGGTGTCACTCTGTGATCAGATAAGAGGCACCTTGCCTGCAGGGGGAGCGGGGGGGGGCACATCACATGCTCGCCATGGGTTGGGGGTGTACGAAACACACGCACACGTGTTGTGGGAGGAGCCGACCTTCGGGTACACCACGTGTACATGGCAACGCCACAGTCGTGGAGCACTTAGACAAATTTCACAGCCAGCTCGAAAGTGGTGGCCTGCTCACTATTTTCGTGCTGACAGCGCGAATGGCCAAACATTTCCTAAGTGTTCCGCGAGCAGTATTAGATGGTCATGCGTGTCACCTGGAATTTGGCCGACACCTGCCGCAAGAGGGGTCGAATGGGGTCTCACAAGGCACTCTCTGTCTTTCTGCTGCTTGTGTGAGCGAACAGTTGCAATGACAGGTGTACGAGGCATTGGAGGTGGCGCCGATTTTTCACGACTGGCATGCAATTCCTCCTTCGTGCGCTAGTCAACTTCAATCTTGTTATGTTTGCAGGGGTCCTTAAGAAAACCAAACCTGACCCTAGTGTATTGAAAAATTACAAGCCAATATCAAATCTAACATTGTGTTCTAAAATTCTGTAAAAAGTGGTTACACAGCAGCTCACAGACAACCTTGCTGAGAATAATCTCGTTGAGCCACTGCAGTCTACATTTAGAATGTATCATTCCACAAAGACAGCTCTCACTAAAGTGGTAAATGATCTTCTGTTTTCAATGGATTCAGACACCACTATGGTTCTGGTGCTGTTAGATCTTAGCACTGCATTTGATATGGTGGATCATCATATTCTACTTGATAGGCTGGAGAATTATTTGGGGATTACTGGAAATGTCCTTGCATAGTTGACATTACACTTAACCACTCACTGTCATTGTGTCTTGTACAACAATACTACTGCTAACCTTGGTGAAATGAAATATAGCGTTTCACAGGGGTTGGTCTTAGGCCCCCTGCATTACTCCCTCTATATAGCACCCCTTGGACACATACTGTTGCATTATGGTATTACCTTTCATGGCTATGCTGATGACACATAGTTGTACATGCTGACAGCTGCCGGTAATCTTGTACACCTAAAGTCCTTAGAGGATTGCCCTGCATCAGTAAAAACCTGGACGCCCAACAATTTCTTACTTTTCAACTCGGACAAGACTGAAATGATGGCTATTGGTCCAGCAAAACATCGGCATCAGTTTGACCAGCTAATGCTCAATGTAGGCTTGTGTATCTTACATCACATTGACAAAGTGAGGAACTTTGGGGTGATTTTTGCAGAGACCCTGATCCATGCATTTGTCTCTTCTAGACTGGAGTACTGCAATGTTCTATTCTCTGGTTTAGCACAGTCCAGCATTAGGGATCTCCAACTGCTTCAAAATGCTCCTGCCAAAATCTTGACAGTAAGGAGAAAGTTCAACCACAGTACACCCATTTTGGAGTCTCTTCACTGGCTTCCTGAGGTGGGATTTTAAGGTTCTGTTATTAACCTATAAAATTATTCATGGACTAGTACTTCCCTATTTAGCTGACCTAATTAAACCCTATGTACTGGCCCGGGCTCTGCACTCTCAGGGCACAGGACTACTTTGTGTCCCTAGGGTGAATAAAAGGTCTACGGGACATAGAACCTTTTCGTGTCATGACCCTATTTGTGGAATGATCTCCCTACAGAGATAAAACAGTCAGATTCTGTAGACACATTCAAGTCCACATTTAATACACATCTATTCTCCCTCTCATATGGCTAGCATACTGGCATAGTATGATACTATGCTTCTTATCCCATTAATTCATCTTATTAGCAACAGAACAGGTTTCGGCCTCACTTCAGCTAAATTCTGGGTCTGTTCGTGAAGCTTAGGGCTAGCGACCCGAAATCACCTTAGTATTCTCTCTGCTTTTCCAGTGAACTATACCTTAGGTGTAGTTTTTCCGGCCGACTGACTCTGCATTTTTTCTCTCTGTCCGAGGTACTAACAACATTGCACAAGGCTAACAGCTGCACACCATAGGGCGCTGGACTGAGCATGAGATGCAATGTCTGAAGCTGATGCAGCACACTGCAGTCTGCATTTGGAATAAACTTTGATGCAGTGACAGGCCCACTGATGGCTTGAGGGAGGAACGTTGGCCCTGCACCCCAGGGCACTGGATGACCCCCTGCTTGTGGCACAAATGCTTGCATGTTCATCTCAATAATTGCACTTCATTTTGATGTTGCTTTGGTTTCCTGTTTTCTGTTTCTTCAACTTTGTAAAAATCTTGTAACTATTAGAATGGCCAAAGCAGTGGGTCACCCCTCTGAGTCTGGTCTGCTTGAGGTTTCTTCTTCAATAATCAGAGGGAGATTTCCCTTAACACTGTCACCTGTGTGCTTGCTCTAGGGGTTGGTAAGGTTAGACCGGGGTGGGCAATCATGTGCGATGAAGTGCTGAGACACTGCAGGTTTTCCTTGCTACCAATCACCTCAGCAGGTGATTTCATTAATAATCAGGTGTCTCAGCAGGTGAATTCATTGATGATCAGGTGCTTATGTTCAGGGGAGAAACTAATCAGCAACCCACCTGCTGAGGTGATAAAATAAATTGAAATTGTCTTTACAAGTTCAACACGTTCACCACACCCTCCGGACTTGGGCTGATACAGATACATCGTGGCATGATACAGGACGTGATACATAAACAGACAAGTGACAAGGTATACTTATTATATGGCTATGACGCTATGCGTGCTCTGATTGGCAGATATCTGGTCTGATGTTTTCCCATATCAGACCATTACCATGACAATCAGTCCGGATCGCATACCACATTTGTTGCAAACTAGAAAGCTAAAAACACGATTAGAAAACCAAGTCGGACATGAACCTACTCCATAACTATGTAAACAGCAAAAACACAGACTGAAAGCTTACCAGCTAACCCTGACGATCTTTTAAGCAAGTTCTTCATGGAGGTGAAGTGAACAGGTCTGACTACGAGCCCAAAACTGTCAGCAGCTTTCATATTCGGGTGATTCTTAGACTACGGGCACTTATTATGTCCGTTGATCATATTGTATGAAAAACAGAAAAAAGCGGAAATTTCACACTTTTATAGTTATCTTTACAATGAAAGTGTGTTAATAAATTTGTTCTAGTAGTCTATGATGACTTTTTCACCTTTTTTCAGCATCATTATATGCAAATATTGCCATTTTGTGCTTGTCCCACACCCAGACTTTTGATCTTCAATGATAAAAATGAATGGTAAAGAAACATTTTTTCTAATGTTTTAAAATATCTCTGAATAAAATATCAGTAAAATAATCAAAACATAATTGGGGTATTCAATGTCATACAACTGTTGTGATTTTTTTAAACAAAATGTAGTTGTCCCACACTATTGCCGTAATTTCCACCACAACACTGTAATGTCCCTAAACAGTTTGTATGAAAGATTGTTTGGGTAGTTTCTATGGAGATAAACAGCGACATCAGAGCACATGTATATAGCGCCAAATCACAACAAACAGTTGCCCCAAGGCTCTTTATATTGTAAGGCAATGGTGTGGTGGAAATTACATTTACAAGGCCAATAGTGCCCGTAGTTAAAGAATCACCCATTCAGGCGATATCGCGAGTTTGCGTATTTATGTATAGAATAGCCATATAACAAATGAATTATTAACCTGACTTACTCAGTCTGTATGGGAATATCAGACAGTGTGTCAGGTGTTGACAGTACAGACCGAGCATTCAAATAATAATCCTTTAATACGTGAAATCTACTGATCCCCTTTCATCAGTCAATCAGTAACCTGCTGGATAACCAAGTGTCAACTGTTGTTCTTCAGATTAGCAGTGAGATAACAAGGATACACAGCCATATATGGTGGTTCAATTTCCAAGAGCAAGGCACTAACACTTAAAGGGTTACATGACCTGTTTCGTAAATATCACTTCATTAAAAAAAAAATCAATAAAAGATGTGGCAGGAAACAGCCAATAGCAGCATGTCAACCAACATCAACAGCCAATCATGTCCCAGATGTACAGTGACATCACACGTGTCGATATGGGTTGCTGCACAAAGACGGGAAGCGGCCAACGACAACTTCCGCCATCTTCAAACCGCATCAAACACTCACCAAAACACACACTTCATGGAGATACATCAATCACACACAGACACACAAAGACACACTAAAAGCAGTACAAAGCTTTGCTCCTTAATTAGTGTTCAACGCTCGGTTTGACAAATAAATACGATCATTTAAGAACACTTAGAGAGGAATCAGACAGCACATTACACCTCCCAAAGTCTGCCAGCTCCAGAAATTAGACAGAGGAGAGAGAGGGAGAGAGAGAGAGAGAGAGAGAGAGAGAGAGGAGAGGGAGAGAGAGAGAAATAAGACAGCACATTACACCTCCCAAAGTCTGCCAGCTCCAGAAATTAGACAGAGGAAAGAGAGAGAGAGAGAGAGAGAAAAATCAAATCCCTGTTTTTCACATATGATCTGGTATTGCTGTCTCCAACCAAAGAAGGGCTACAACAACAAATTGATTTCCTACACAATTTCTCCCAAACCTGGACCTTGACAGTGACTCTAACCAAGACAAAAGTTACGATATTCCAAAAAAGACCCAGCCTCCAGTCACACAAATACGAGGTCTGTCCGTAAAGTATAGGTCCTTTTTATTTTTTTCAAAAACTATATGGATTTCATTCATATGTTTTTACGTCAGACATGCTTGAACCCTCGTGCGCATGCGTGAGTTTTTCCACGCCTGTCGGTGACGTCATTCGCCTGTGAGCACTCCTTGTGGGAGGAGTCGTCCAGCCCCTCGTCGGAATTCCTTTGTCTGAGAAGTTGCTGAGAGACTGGCGCTTTGTTTGATCAAACTTTTTCTAAACCTGTGAGACACATCGAAGTGGACATGGTTCGAAAAATTAAGCTGGTCTTCAGTGAAAATTTTAACAGCTGATGAGAGATTTTGAGGTGATACTGTCGCTTTAAGGACTTTTCACGGTGTGAGACGTCGCGCAGCGCTCTCAGGCGGCGTCATCAGACTGTTTCAAGCTTAAAACCTCCACATTTCAGGCTCTATTGATCCAGGACGTCGTGAGAGAACAGAGAAGTTTCAGAAGAAGTCGGTTTCAGCATTTTATCCGGATATTCCACTGTTAAAGGAGATTTTTTTAATGAAAGACGTGCGGGCGGATTGCAGCGTCGGCTCGCAGCCGCCGTGACGCTCCGCCACAGGAAAAACACCTCTGTTGGAAGCCTTGAGGACACGTTGGAACATCTCCAGCTGATAAACAATTTCTCATATACTCACTCCACTGAAAGCCATCAAAAGCCAACTGGATTTTAACAAATGGTTATCAACACGGAGGTGTTTTTCCTGTGCCGCCGCGCCGCGTCGGCTGTGTCCCGACGCGCGGACCCGTCCGCACGTCTTTCATTAAAAAAATCTCCTTTAACAGTGGAATATCCGGATAAAATGCTGAAACCGACTTCTTCTGAAACTTCTCTGTTCTCTCACGACGTCCTGGATCAATAGAGCCTGAAATGTGGAGGTTTTAAGCTTGAAACAGGCTGATGACGCTGCCTGAGAGCGCTGCACGACGTCTCACACCGTGAAAAGTCCTTAAAGCGACAGAATCACCTCAAAATCTCTCATCAGCTGTTAAAATTTTCACTGAAAACCAGCTTAATTTTTCGAACCATGTCCACTTCGATGTGTCTCACAGGTTTAGAAAAAATTTTGATCAAACAAAGTGCCAGTCTCTCAGCAACTTCTCAGACAAAGGAATTCTGACGAGGGGCTGGATGACTCCTCCCACAAGGAGTGCTCACAGGCGAATGACGTCACCGACAGGCATGGAAAAACTCACGCATGCAAACGAGGGTGCAAGCATGTCTGACGTAAAAACATATGAATGAAATCCATATAGTTTTTGAAAAAAATAAAAAGGACCTATACTTTACGGACAGCCCTCGTATCATTTATTCCTGGATGAGACGGCCTAAGAACACACAAAAATCTACAGCTACTTCGGAATAAACATCAGCACCACAGGCAATTTCAACAAAGCTGTAAATGACCTGAGAGACGAGGCAAGAAGGGCTTTTTATGCCATCGAAAAGAACATCAAAGTAGACATCCCAATTCTCTGTCATAGAACCCATTTCTCTTCATGGTTGTGAGGTCTGGGGCCACTCAACAACAAAAATTTTGCAAAATTGGAAAAACACCAAATTGAGGCTCTGCATGCAGAATTCTGTAAATCCATCCTCCATGTCCAACGGAAAACACCAAACAACGCATGCAGAGCAGAATGAGGACAATACCCGCTATTTATTAACGTTAAAAAGAGAGCAATTTAATTTTATGACCACCTTAAAAATAGTGAGGCTCCATAACAAAGCCCTGATCCACAGAGAGACTGTGGAGAGATGCCCCCTCAACCAGCTGGTTCTGGGACTCTCTACACAAACACAAGCAGAGCCACCAAACACAAACCCTACTAGACTAAACCAAATTAGAGAAAGAAAGAAAAGAAAACAAACAAACAAAAAACCTATGTGACGCATTGGAAAAAAATCAACCAAAATCCAGAGTAAATTGGAATGCTGTTTGGCCCTAAACAGACAGTACTCCATGGCAGAAAACCTTTGCACCGTGATCAACCCAAAGCTCAGGAAATCCTTGACCATGTACAGACTCAGTGAGCACAGCCTCGCCGTGGAGAAAGGCTGCCACAGACAGACCCAGAAAAGACAAACTGTGCACCCGCTGCTCACAACACAAGGTGGAGACCGAGTTGCACTTCCTCACCACCTGCCCGCTGTACCAAGACATCAGAGACACGTACTTCCCACAGATCACAAACACCCAAAAAGACTTTGAGAGCATAACCAACATCGACAAACGTCCGTATCTGTTGGGTGAAGTACAACAATGTGCAAACACAGCAGCAAGGATTGTGAGCTGCTGCAACAAGAACAGAAGGAGCAACGGACATAAACCACCGTAAACCCAAAACAGGAGATTAAACTGCTATGTCACTTTATCTATGTATAACACATTTTATAGGATAGTATATTTTACACTGAAATCACAGTTTTTACTATTATTTGAATCCCACATCTCCTGTTTACACATTTATTATAAATTTTTCCTTTAACACTTGCTTTGACAATGCATGTTTCCCATGTCAATAAAGCTCCACTGAAATGAAATGAGAGAGAGCGAGAGAGAGAGAGAGGGGGGGGGGGGGGGGAGCACATTACACCTCCCAAAGTCCGCCAGCTCCAGCAGAGGAGAGAGGGAGAGAGGAAAGAAAAGAAAACAGCAAGAAAAAAGACTGTGAGGAGAGAAGTGGGTGAAGGAGACAGTAAATATAAGGTGACAAGGCAAGAAAGGTGGAGTGAAAAGGGAGGAAAAACAGAGAGGAGGAGAGAAGAGAATGAAGGAGTAAAACAGGTAAGGGATGCATGAATAATAAAGATTTATATTAAGAGATGAAAGACTGAAGAAAAATGGCTTCCTCATAGTATCATCTTGAACCGATCATTCCCATCATGCATCTGTGCCAGCTGTCTTCACTTTGTTCTTCTGGAGACAGTTTAAAGCGAAACACAAACAAAAGTTAAAGAAACAACATTGTTCCAGAACTGCACCGCATGAAATAAATAAATACAGAAATAATTTTGTTTGGAAACATCACGACACTGAGCTGGAGGTGCAGCTGCTCCAGTGGCCACTAGAGGATTTTAGAAGACGATATTAAGACTCATCAATAGCTGGACGTGCACTCAGAGTGCACGCTTATGCCAGTGTCTTTGCTGGAACACACAGTTCTGAAGGTCCCAAAGGTACCTGTGTTCAACCTGAGGAGCCCCATAACAGGTCAGCCCACTTCTGACGCCACGCCCACAAACCTGGGGGGCGTTTTATTTCTCATTTTCCAAAAGTTGAAGGATCCAGATTCAAAGTGCCAGCACACTCTGTCACATCTCGTGGATCAGTGTACAGTGCATGCACGTGAACGTACACGTACAGTGTGTGAATCAGGGCAGAAACACACAGAGGCACCGTGTGTGTGTGTGTGTGTGTGTGTGTGTGTGTGTGTGTGTGTGTGTGTGTGTGTGTGTGTGTGTGTGTGTGTGTGTGTGTGTGTGTGTGTGTGAGTGAGACAGTGCGGTTCTGTTCCATCTGTTAGCAGCTGTTCTGCTTCTCTCACAGTAGGTGGGTGTTTTTTTTAACTGTTTGATGTTTGATATCACAGAGGGTTAAATTTACTGACAGCCACAAAACTCCACATTTAGACTTTAAATCAATATATACAGCTTCAAAACCATCAAACTAAAGCAACATTCAGAGTGCAGCACCTGAAGGAAATGAGACGATCACTGAGTGAAGCAAGGAAAGATGGAAAGAAGAGGAAAGAAAGAAAGAAAGAAAGAAAGAAAGAAAGAAAGAAAGAAAGAAAGAAAGGAGGGAGGAAGGAAGGAAAGATTAGAAAATAAAGAAGGCAAAATGGTGAATGGAAATAATTAATATAGGAAGGAAAGAAGATGAAAAGCAAAGAATGGAAGTGGTAGGGAAGGAAGTAAGAAAGGAAGGAAGGATCAGCTCAGCCTGCTGTCTGCCAGTTTCTGAGCACACTTGGATGACATAATTAGCTCTGAGAAAAAGAAGGGAAGGAGGGGCAAAATAAACATATAGTGTAATGCAAAAAAAAAAAAAAAATCTCGGCCGTGTGAGTACAAAAATAGGAAACACAATGTGACCTTTTGACTGCTTAAAATAGGTCAAGGTTAGCCATCTTTGAACATGTCCAAGGTCTGTGTCCCAAGAATGTTCCCTGTGAATTTGAAGACTCTGACAGTAATAGCTGCAATCCGTCCACACGTCTTTAATTAAAAAAAAATCTCCTTTAACAGTGGAATATCCAGATAAAATGCTGAAACCGACTTTTTCTGAAACGTCTCTGTTCTCTCACGACGTCCTGGATCAATAGAGCTTGAAATGTGGAGGTTTTCAGCTTGAAACAGGCTGACGACGGCGCCTGGGAGCGCTACGCGACGTCCCACTCCGTGGGAAGTCCTTAAAGCGACAGTATCAACTCAAAATCTCTCATCAGCCGTTAAAATTTTCACCGAAAACCAGCTTAAATTTTCGAACCATGTCCACTTCGATGTGCCTCATAGGTTTAGAAAAAATTTTGATCAAACAAAGCGCCAGTCTCTCAGGAACTTCTCAGACAAAGGAATTCCGACGAGGGGCTGGACGACTCCTCCCACAAGGAGTGCTCACAGGCGAATGACGTCACCGACAAGCGTGGAAAAACTCACGCATGCGCACGAGGGTTCAAGCATGTCTGACGTAAAAACATATGAATGAAATCCATATAGTTTTTGAAAAAAATAAAAAGGACCTATACTTTATTGACAGACCTCGTAAATAAGTAAAAAGAATAAAAGAAGACACGCAGTAACAAAAAATACTGGTGATAAAACAGGTAAGAAATGTCTTCAATTTAGATTTAAAAAATTTAAATTCTACACACAGTACATCATAATAACAATGTTATAAAAGTTTTTTGTTTTTTTTAGATTTTTGCAAACAACTCAGAAATCACGCGTACAAAAGTATTCACAGCCTTTGCTATGAAGCTCAAAATTGAGCTTAGGTGCATCCTGTTTCCACTGATCATCCTTTAGATGTTTCTACAGATTAATTGGAGTCCACCTGGACATGATTTGGAAAGGCACACACCTGTCTATATATGAGGTTCCACAGTTGACAGTTGGCATGTCAGAGCAAAAACCAAGGATGAAGTCAAAGGAATTGTCTGTAGACCTCCGAGACAGAATTGTGTCGAGGCACAAATCTGAGGAAGGGTACAAAAACTGCTTTGAAAGTCCCAATGAGCACAGTGGCCTCCATCATCTGTAAATGGAAGAAGTTCGGACCCACCAGGACTCTTCCTAGAGCTGGCCGCACAACTAAACTGAGCGATCGGGGGAGAAAGGCCTTAGTCAGGGAGGTGACCAGGAACTTGATGGACACTCTGTCAGAGCTCCAGCATTCCTCTGTGGACAGTGCACTACCTTCCAGAAGGACAACCATCTCTGCAGGAATCCACCAATCAGGCATGAATGGTAGAGTGGCCAGATAGAAGCCAGTCCTTAGTAAAAGGCACATGGCAACCTGCCTGGAGTTTGCCAAAAGGCACCTGAAGGACTCAGACCATGAGAAACAAAATTCTCTGGTCTGATGAGACAAAGATTGAACTCTTTGGTGTGAATGCCAGGCATCATGTTTGGAGGAAACCAGGTACCATCCCTACAGTGAAGCATGGTGGTGGCGGCATCATGCTGTGAGGATGTTTTTCAGTGGCAGGAACTGGGAGACTAGCCAGGATTGAGGGAAAGATGAATGAAGCAATGTACAGAGACATCATGGATGAAAACCAGCTGGTGGGAGGACGGTTCATCTTTCAGCAGGACAATGACCTTAACCACACAGCCAAGATGTCAAAGGAGTGGCTTCAGGACAACTCTGTGAATGTCCTTGAGTGGCCCAGCTAGAGCCCAGACCTGAATCCGATTGAACATCTCTGGAGAGATCTGAAAGTGGCTGTGCACCGACACTCCCCATCCAACCTGATGGAGCTTGAGAGGTGCTGCAAAGAGGAATGGGCAAACTGCCCAAAGATAGGTGCACTAAGCTTGTGGCATCATATTCAAGAAGACTTGAGGCTGTAATTGTTGCCAAAAGGTGCATCAACAAAGTATTGGACGAAGGCTGTGAATACTTATGTACAGGTGATTCTTATTGGGTGGCACGGTGGATTAGTGGTTAGCACTGGTGCGTCACAGCAAGAAGGTTGTGGGATCAATTCCCGCCCTTTCTGTGTGGAGTTTGCATGTTCTCTCCATGTCTGTGTGGGTTTCCTCTAGGCACAATCAAAATCAAAAACATGTTTATTTAGGTTCTGCTCCTTTCTCTGCCCCTGACTAAGGCAGGGTCTCTACATCTGGAGTTGGTCCCCGGGTGCCGGACTGTGGCTGCCAACTGCTCCTAGTGGTTGGATTGTGTCTAACTGTAATTCGGATGGGTTAAATGCAAAGGACAAGTTGTTGTATGTATATTTGTGCAATGACAATAAAGGCTCTATTCTATTCTAGCTTTTTATTTTTAATACATTTTCTAAAATTTCAGAAAAACTTTGTTCATGTTGTCATTATTGGGTGTTACAAGCAGAATTTTGAGGGGAAAATGAATTTACTCCATTTTGGAATAAGGTTGTAACATAAGATGTGTAAAGAGTGAAGGGCTGTGAATACTTTCTGGATGCACAATATCTTTGTGAAGTGTGGAGACGCTGTGCAGGGATGAGGTTCTGGAATATTTGCCTTTTTGGTGCTCATTTTGCAAGTGGGCTCATATTTTTCATTAAAATGACGACAATCAGACCATCACCCCTGTTCAGTTCCTCACTTTGAAACGGCATCAAACTTGAATTCAGAAGATCTGTGTTGTCACAGAGACAGTGGGTGGTCCTGGCACTCACAACGTGAACAGAGAACACACGCACTGAGCCATCATGTATGATATATCAACATGTCAAAAAACTCACACCGTAACGCACACAGCACAGCCGAACACAACAGTGTGCATTAGTGTGAGATCGATAGTAAAATAAAAAATAAATAAAAAAGTGTCGTCTGTACGGCCGACAGATGAGACGAAGCGACGGCTGAAAGTCTCCTGAGAGCAACGAGCAGCTGGAGAGCAGCTGTTTGAGTGGAACACCTCCCCGTGCACAGGGGAGGAAAGGAAACAAGGAAGAAAGGAAAGATGGAAAGGATAGGAAACAAGGAAGGAAAGAGGGAGGGAAAGAAGGAAGGAAGGAATAAATGGAAGGAAAAGACAGAAAATAAAGATGGAAATAAAGCAAGTGGGAAAGAAGGAAGGAAATAACAGGAACTAAAGATGGATAGAAAAATTTAAAAAAGGAAGGAAGGAAGGGACAATGGGGAGGGAGGGAAGAAGGAAAGAACAGGAAATAAGGAAGGTAAAAAGAGGAAGGGAAGAACAAATAAAGGAAGGAAGCTAGACGAAATAAAGAATGAAAGAGGTAGGGAAGGAAGGAAGGAAGGAAGGAAGGAAAATAAAGAAATTTCAGAGTGATGAGTTTTAAAGAAGTGAGGATGTAAGAGGATTCTGACTCATCCCTTCATCCACACGATGAGCTTTTTTGCTTATGTAGACAGAAAGTAACCAGCGTGCACGCGTGTGCGCTCTAAATGGTTTAACCGCTCCAGAGATGGTCTCAAACTGTAAACATCTGTTTATTCTGAAGCAACCGTCATCACCTGACCTGCACATTTCCCATGATTCCCTGCTCTGCACACAACCAATTGGACAGAATGCGTTCTGCCAGCGTCTGATTGGCTGAGAATACCTGGTTGAGTTAATTAGAGTGGACCAGGTGATCTGCTGGTGAACTCTGATTTACACACACACACACACACACACACACACACACACACACACACACACACACACACACACACACACACACACACACACACACACACACACACACACACACACATTCATTTTTTAAGCAAATCTAAATACACTTGCATTAAATTAAAAAGAAAAATATAAATTTCCTAATAAAATTTAGGTAAACATTTATTAAATACACACATTCACAATTCCAATTAAGTATAAAATTATCTTTTTTTAAACTGGTAGCTCAGATCTGAATAAATTTTTATGTGAAATATCCAAAAAGACTACGGCTTCCATTATACAATCCATACAATAAATCAATTATACTTATAATAATAAACATAATTAGTGTTGATTTGTTAAAAAAAATAACCATTCCTAAAATAATAATAATGATAAAATAGAAATAATTGTTTCAAAAACTGCTTAAAGCAACATTCTAAATCAAAAATCTGCATTGTCATAAAAATTTAATTTATTATAGCTTTAATTACAAATTATAAAATTACAAAGCAATTTTAAAAAACACAAACCTGATTTAAAAGGAGTTACTTGTTGATAGAATTGACCTGTTTATTTTAGAAAATTGACAGTGAACAGAAATGTGTCCATATGTCAAATATTCATCAGTGAAATCAAATTAACTGTTTCCCACCAGTGATCAATCAGTTTTGATCAGATTAGATGGAAAGCAACATCTCATTCGAGAAACATAAATGAAAAATTAATTTGCACAAGTTTGGTTTTCATATGCAAATAAATGCAATTCTTTTCATAAGATTTTATTAAGAGATGTTCAAAGCTGAAAGAAAATAAATGTATAATATCAAAATGAGTAGCAACTAACACATCTGCACGCCACCGAACATATGTGATTAAATCACGTCAATCCGATCAAACCTCTGATTAATGAATCAAACATCAACATCTGTAATTACATTAAATGTTTCTAAAACGTATCAGTGTATATCGCCTCATGGATGGAGACAGTGCAGATCTCAAGGTCCAGGAGTCAATTCAATAAGCAGCAGCCACTAAAATCCTCACAAATTTATCTAAGAAAATAAGGGAAATTAAGATAAACTATAATTTTGTTGGATTTATATAACCTTGTGAAATTATAAAGTCAGGCATTTGAAAAACAAAAAATGTAACAAACCCATAACCTTAACCCAAACCAGCTGCTGTTTTGATTTTACTCTTTTTACAATGTAAATTTAAATGATCCCTGATGGCAGATGTCCGGAAAACATACTTTAGGGCCCCTTCACACATAGTGCAAATATGTACAACTCAGGGCAACTCCCGTCAGAAACCAGCTCATATGAGCGAACCACGAAACATCGCGCCGACAGATAGGCGTGCACGATGAAGGTGCGACGGTTCATGCACGTGGCAATGCAAGCAGCAGTGCAATGTGTAACCACATCGCGCAGCTGCTGTGAAGAAAAAAAATACATGTTGCAACGGTTTTGTGCACGTCGGAACACAGTGCAAGCAGCAGTGCGATGTGTAACCACATTGTGCAGCTGCTGTGAAAATAAATAAATAAATAAAATATACATGGCACCCATGGGATTCGAACCTGCGCTTTTATGCTTTCCAAAAGCTCTGATTGCCAGTTAGAAACTTTACCACTGAGCTACCATCGCTGGCCTGTGAAAGGTGCAGGAAAATGCTTGATATCAGGAAGGACATGGACGTATATAAAAACAAATAAAACCACACACCATATAAAAACATTGCATTAGATTGAATCCCTCTTATCAAGCGGGCAACACAAATATGATCCGGCTGTTCCTCTGTAGATGACCCATGGTCACAGACATACAGTCATGAAATGACATGAATGAGAAGCAGTTCGCTCGTCTCATCATGTCCACATCTGCTGGCGAGTGTCCTGCCCGACACGCGTCTTGTGGACGGTGCACCGCAGGACTGACACCGCGTCATGTGGAACAAAGCTCACGTAGGTGACGTGACAGTCAGATTGCCCGCTGCGTGTTATGATGATGGTCCATTTCAACCAGGGGGCAGCCTGTCAATGGTCTGCAGCGGGTGCGCGCACGCTCGCTGCAGCCGGTTACCACAGCGATATATGTTTTTATTTATGTCCACGTGATGACAGGAAGCAGACACACGCACATCACAGCGGCAGTTGTTAGTCCATGTTTGTCCAAACACAGTACGTGTTATCCAGCTGGGATGTCCAGAACGACAGATTTCCACAGCTGCTTCTGTCGGCGCCCACACCTCCTGTCAGTTCAGCGCACAGACCAAAGCCACACTTGTGGGGCACTTTGACAAATTTCACTGCCAGCATGACAGTGATTGTCTGTTGACTGTTGTGTTAATAGTGTGAATGGCCACACATTTTCTAAGCGCCATGCGAGCGTTGTTAGATGTGCGTGCGTGTCACCTGGAATTTAGCCGACACCTGCCGCGAGAAGGTTTGATGGGCTTGCACAGCGCACACTCTGTCTTTCAACCGCTGGTGTGCGCAAACAGTTGTAGCAACAGGTGTACGAGGTGTTAGAAGCAGCTACAATTCTATACGTTTTGCATATGATTCCTGCTTCAAGCGCACTTTATGTGCAAATTGACCAAATTCGCACTATGTGTGAAGGGGCCCTTAACACAAACAAAACATATTTTACTTCAAAGATATCCAAAAAATGTATTTGTAGGGCATTGTACAACTTTAATGTGTCATAGAAACAACAACAAAAAACATTTCCCCCAGTGGTTTAATGTTTAATAACATACTGTGATATAATAATAAACATATAAAATAAAGTAATTACTACACATACATACATACATACATACAGAGAGAGACAGAGAGAGAGAAAGAAGAAGAGAGAGAGAGAGAGAGAGAGAGAGAGAGAGAGAGAGAGAGAGAGAGAGAGAGAGAGAGAGAGAGAGCAAAGCTAAAACATAACATTGTGATACAATATAAATGAAATTGTTAGAAACATATTGTGACCTGAAATAATAAAGCAAACAACTTGACAGTTTTACTCTTGTCCACACGACTGACCATCAAACTGGAATCTCCGACTGCGAGAAATTCTGTGTGTTCCAATGAAAACAAAAGAACCTTCAATGCCCACATCCAAATGAACATCTGTGTTTCACAATGATGTCTCAGTACATAGCAAATAAAACACTCTCTAAAGTTCAAACAAAAATCGAAAGCTCTCAAACCACATCTGGATCTCAAACCAGATCTGAATCTCAAACCACATCCAGATTAAACCCTAACAAATGGGTGCCAATATGAACATTAGAGTTTCTTTTACCGAAAAAAAAAAAATCTCGGTGTTAAATCATAGAGTCATGTTGAAGGTTAAAGTTAAATTCAGTCAACAGAAAATTAAATTCCTAAAACTGAGTGACACACCCACTTTAAGGTAGTCATATGAAGGTTACTATACAGTTTTATGACAAGGCCGGAAGTCTCCAAGGACATGATAACCAGGTCAAGCAATTATTATGTCTCCAGAATTAGAAGGCATTTGTTTAACCTTATCCATATCACATCTAGTTTGCTGATATTTTACCTGCATTTTATTTTATTTTTGTTTAATTTTTTGAAATTAATTTTAATAGTTTTAATCATTTTTAAATTTCTATTAGTTGTCTTTTTAAAGTCAATTTTATAGGGTGTGTGGAAGTCTATATTGTTATTGTGTAATGTAGATGAGCCCACATCAATTCTATTGATTGATATGTGGCGGCACTCACCTGGTGGCAGTGTGGGTTGGCATCGCGGCAGTACGAGTAAGGACCTCTCTCCGTTTTACCTGCAGAGAAAGACGAGAAATATAAACAACTAATACTTAAATCAACCAGTAAAAATAGACTCATGCTGGTTTCATAAAGGGGCAAAAAACTGAAAAGTTAGGACATGGAATTAATACCTTCAGTCACATGCTCATCTGTCCGTCTTCACTTAAAAATTACAATCATCCATCCATGGGTGATTAATAAAACCAGACAAAATCGTCAACTTGATGCATAAAGTCAGATCCAGCACCAGACGCCTCAGTGTTGAGGAGCCAAGCGACTGAAGAAGGCCAAGGACACACCCATGTTTCACCTGGCCAAGGACATACCCATGTTTCACCTGGGCAAGGAAATGCAATGAAAAACAGCCCCACACCATGATGTTCGCACCTCCAGACTTCACTGTTGGGATGGTGTTTTTGAGGTGATGTGCAGTGCCATTTATGGTGTGTATTATGGCATCCAAAGAGCTCAATTTTGGTTTCATCTGGTTCATTTGGTTTCATGTCAACAGCACTTTAAGAAATATATTTATTGAGAAAAATGGTGATGTGTTCAATACATATTTTACCTGCTGTATATTTTTTTATTCATTTAATATGTAATATGGAATTGTGTCAGGAAGGGCACCCGGCATAAAACAAATCAATATGCAGATCCACACTGTCCACTTTAACAGATTTTACACCAACTAACAAAATGGAACAAATCTTCAGAGAACATATGGAGAAGTGTGGGCCTCTATAATGTCATAAAGCAAGAATGCTCAGCTTTCCTGTGATCTCTTTTTCAAAAAAAAAGAGAGAGAGAGAGAGAGAGAAATAAAAAGAAAGGATCCAGTTCTCCACCAACTCTGCAATGACTCGGTCACCGACACACTACGTCATTTGTTTCCCACAAGGAGGGTGATCGCATGACCTTTACCCTAACAAATGTCAAAAGCCTTTCCTGCACCTGGTAATCCTGCATCTCCACAGGCATCGTAACGATCTACCTCACGCAGCCGTTGGGAAGGAAAAGTCATTGGGAGTGACAGAAAACGATGTTGTCGTCAGGTTTTGATTCTAATGGAGCGAGAACAGTCTGTGGTCATACGTGAATTTAATCAGACAACATCATTTTAAATCAGGCCAAGTGCTGATCAATACCCGACAGGAAGGTGGGGACATGTTGGCAGGTAAGCGACGGCTTTAACATACAAACCGTCTGCCTCGCTAAAACTGTTTGATGAATTCTGAGAATGTGTGAACACAACAAAGCCAATTTCCTGTGCTGCTTGTGAACAGGCTTTCCTCGCCGAGCCACGGGACCACTTCTCGGCTATTTTTACCTCACAGACCCCGTTTTTGGATAAAACCTTAAATCTGCAGCCAGTCTAAATATCAAACCGCGGCGAGTGTGTAATTACATTCTGCGGCAGCACACAGATGAGATGGAGGGGTTTTATCGGAACAAAATGAAGCGTGTACGCGGTGAAGGGTTTGAATCAGGCGTGTATAGAACGCCGCTGAATGCACGCCAACATGGTAGTCGATGCAGAAGAGTCTGATAATTACAGGCGTGCAGAATGCCGTCACTGTGTGTGCGCGATACAGCGGCCTCAGCTTCACTGCCACTGATGCCAGCTGGACCTGTTTGGCACGCATACAAAGACCACACACTGACACACAGATATATACAATACACACACACAGATACACATACACACACTGACACACACAGATATACACAATACACACACACAGATACACATACACACACTGACACACACAGATACATATACACACACTGACACACACAGATATATACAATACACACAGACAGACACAGATACACACACTGACACACACAGATATATACAATACACACAGACAGACACAGATACACACACTGACACACACAGATATATACAATACACACACAGATACATATACACACTCTGACACACATAGATACATATACACACTCTGACACACACACGGATACATATACACACACTGACACACACAGATATATACAATACACACACAGATACACACACTGACACACACAGATATATACAATACACACACAGATACATATACACACTCTGACACACATAGATACATATACACACTCTGACACACACACGGATACATATACACACACTGACACACACAGATATATACAATACACACACAGATACACACACTGACACACACAGATATATACAATACACACACAGATACATATACACACATATATGCAATACACACAGACTGACACACTGACACACACACATATGCAATACACACAGAGATATATATACACACAATGACACACACACACACACACACAAATATATACACACATGGACACACATATATACAACACACACACGCTCAGACACAAAAATATATATACACAATACACACACAATATACACATACTGACACACACCCAGATATATACACAATACACACACACACAAAATATACACACACTGACATACACGCAGATATATACACAATACACACACACACACACACAAAATATACACACACTGACATACACGCAGATATATACACAATACACACACAAAATATACACACACTGAGACACATTGATATATACTCAATAGACACACAAAATATACACACACAGACACACACATTGATATATACACAATAGACACACAAAATATACACACACGGACACACACATTGATATATACACAATACACACAAAATATACACACACTGACACACACACACAGATATACAGTGAGGAAAATAAGTATTTGATCCCCTGTCAGCTTTGCATGTTTTCCCTCCTACAAAGAATGGAGAGGTCTGTAATTTTTATCGTAGATACACTTCAACTGTGAGAGACAGAATCTTAAAAAAATCCAGAAAATCACACTGTATGATTTTTAAATAATTAATTTGCATTTTATTGCATGAAATACCTCCATGACCAGTAAAAGATCAAGGACCGTGACGTCGCCTGGTATGGCGGAGCCGGGGTCCCACCCTGGAGCCAGGCCTGGGGTTGGGCCTCGTGCGCGAGCGTCTGGTGGTTGGGCCTTAGCCCATGGGGCCCGGCCGGGCTCAGCCCGAAAGAGTGACGTGGGCCCGCCGTCCTGTGGGGTCACCACCTGCAGAGGGGGCCATGGGGGTCGGGTGCAGAGAGGATTGGGTGGCGGTCGAGGGCGGGTGGCCCGGCGGCCCGGTCCATGCTCACAGACCCTGGCTGTTGGGACGTGGAATGTCACCTCGCTGGGGGGGAAGGAGCTTGAGCTTGTGCGGGAGGTTGAGAGATACCGACTAGAGATAGTCGGGCTCACCTCCACGCACAGCTTGGGCTCTGGTACCCAACTCCTGGAGAGGGGCTGGACGCTTCATTTTTCTGGCGTTGCCCACGGGGAGAGGCGGAGAGCTGGGGTCGCATTGCTTATTGCTCCCCAGCTCATTCGCCAAGTGTTGGAGTTCACTCCGGTAAACGAGAGAGCTGCGGTCGCATTGCTTATTGCTCCCCAGCTCAGTCGCCAAGTGTTGGAGTTCACTCCGGTAAACGAGAGGGTCGCGTCCCTACGCCTTCGGGTCGGGGACAGGTCTCTCACCGTTGTCTCGGCCTACGGGCTGCAGAGTACCTGACCTTCCTGGAGTCCCTGGGAGGGGTAGCAGATAGTGCTCCGACTGGGGACTCCATTGTTCTCCTGGGGGATTTCAATGGCCACGTGGGCGGCGACAGTGAGACCTGGAGGGGGGTGATAGGGAAGCATGGCCTCCCCAATCTGAACCCGAGTGGTGTTCAGTTGTTGGACTTCTGTGCTAGTCACACTTTGTCCATCACAAACACCATGTTCAAGCACAAGGGTGTCCATAAGTGCACGTGGCACCAGGACACCCTGAGCCGGAGGTCGATGATCGACTTTGTAGTCGTATCATCTGACCTTCAGCCACGTGTCTCGGACACTCGAGTGAAGAGAGGGGCAGAGCTGTCGACTGATCACCACCTGGTGGTGAGTTGGATCCGCTGGGAGGGTAGGAAGCCGGTAAGACCTGGCAGGCCCAAACGTATCGTGAGGGTCTGCTGGGAATGACTGGCGGAACCCTCTGTCAGCGAGGTCTCCAACTCCCACCTCCGGGAGAGCTTCTCCCAGATCCCGGGGGAGGTTGGAGACATGGAGTCCGAGTGGACCATGTTCTCCACCTCCATTGTCGATGCGGCTGCTCGTAGCTGTGGTCGCAAGGTCTCTGGTGCCTGTCGCGGCGGCAATCCCGGAACCCGGTGGTGGACACCGGAAGTAAGGGATGCCATCAAGCTGAAGAAGGAGTCCTACTTATCTTTGGTGGTAGGTGGGACCCCAGAGGCAGCTGACAGGTACTGGCAGGCCAAGCGTGCCGCAGCCCGTGCTGTTGCAGAGGCAAAAACTCGGGTCTGGGAGGAGTTCGGGGAGGCTATGGAGGCGGACTATCGGCCGGCCTCGAAGAGATTCTGGCAAACCGTCCGACGCCTCAGGAGGCGGAAGCAGCTCTCCACCAGCACTGTTTACGGTGCGGGTGGGGAGCTGTTGACCCTGACTGGGGATGTTGTCGGGCGGTGGAAGGAGTACTTCGAGGATCTCCTCAATCCCATCGTCACGTCTTCCGAAGAGGAAGCAGAGACTGGGGACTCGGAGGCGGACTCATCCATTACCCAGGCCGAAGTCACCGAGGTGGTTAGAAAGCTCCTCGGTGGCAAGGCTCCTGGGGTGGATGAAATCCGTCCTGAGTACCTTAAGTCTCTGGATGTTGTGGGGCTGTCTTGGCTGACGCGCCTCTGCAACATCGCGTGGCGATCGGGGACAGTGCCTCTGGATTGGCAGACCGGGGTGGTGGTCCCTCTGTTTAAGAAGGGGGTCTGGAGGGTGTGTTCCAACTATAGGGGGATCACACTCCTCAGCCTCCCCGGTAAGGTCTATTCCAGAATACTGGAGAGGAGAATTCGACCGATGGATGAACCTCGGATTCAGGTGGGGCAGTGTGGTTTTCGTCCTGGTCGTGGCACACTGGACCAGCTCTACACGCTCCATCGGGTGCTTGAGGGTTCATGGGAGTTTGCCCAACCAGTCCACATGTGTTTTGTGGATCTGGAGAAGGCATTCAACCGTGTCCCTCGGCGCACCCTGTGGGGAGTGCTCCAGGAGTACGGGGTCCGGGGTCCTTTGCTAAGGGCTATCCGGTCACTGTACGACCGCAGCAGGAGCTTGGTTTGCATTGCCGGTAGTAAGTCAAACCTGTTTCCAGTGCAAGTTGGCCTCCGCCAGGGCTGCCCTTTGTCACCGGTTCTGTTCATTATTTTTATGGACAGAATTTCTTGGCGCAGCCAGGGTGTAGAGGGGGTCTGGTTTGGGAACCACAGAATCTCGTCTCTGCTGTTTGCGGACGATGTGGTTCTGTTAGCGTTGTCAAATCAGGACCTTCAGCGTGCACTGGGGCGGTTTGCAGCCGAGTGTGAAGCGTCCGGGATGAAAATCAGCACCTCCAAATCCAAGGCCATGGTTCTTGACCGGAAAAAGGTGCTTTGCCCTCTTCAGGTCGGTGGAGTGTCCTTGCCTCAAGTGGAGGACTTTAAGTATCTCGGGGTCTTGTTCACGAGTGAGGGACGGATGGAGCGTGAGATCGATAGACGGATCGGTGCAGCATCTGCAGTGATGCGGTCGCTGTATCGGACCGTCGTGGTGAAGAGAGAGCTGAGTAGGGGGGCAAAGCTCTCGATTTACTGATCGATCTACGTTCCGATCCTCACCTATGGTCATGAGATTTGGCTTATGACCAAAAGAACGAGATCGCGAGTACAAGCGGCCGAGATGAGTTTCCTCCACAGGGTGGCTGGGCGCTCCCTTAGAGATAGGGTGAGGAGCTCGGTCACTCGGGAGGAGCTCTGAGTCGAGCCGCTGCTCCTCCACGTCGAAAGGAGTCAGTTGAGGTGGCTCGGGCATCTTTTCCGGATACCCCTGGACGCCTCGCTGGAGAGGTGTTCTGGGCACGTCCCACTGGGAGGAGGCCCCCGGGGAAGACCCAGGACACGCTGGAGGGACTACATCTCTTGGCTGGCTTGGGAACGCCTTGGGGTTCCCCCGGAGGAGCTGGAGGAGGTGTGTGTGGATCGGGAGGTCTGGGCGGCTTTGCTTGAGCTGCTGCCCCCGCGACCCGACTCCGGATAAAGCGGAAGAAAATGGATGGATGGATGGATGGATGGATGGATGGATGGATGGATGGATGGATGCATGAAATAAGTATTTGACCCCCTACCAACCAGCAAGAATTCTGGCTCACACAGACCTGTTAATTTTTCTTTAAGAAGCCCTCTTATTCTGCACTCTTTACCTGTATTAAATGCACCTGTTTGAACTTGTTACCTGTATAAAAGACACCTGTTCACACACTCAATCAATCACACTCCAACCTGTCCACCATAGCCAAGACCAAAGAGCAGTCGAAGGACACCAGGGACAAAACTGTAGACCTGCACAAGGCTGTGATGGACTACAGGACAACAGGGAAGCAGCTTGGTAGAAGACAACAACTGTTATGATTATTTATTAGAAAGTGGAAGAAACACAAGATGACTGTCAATCTCCCTCGGTCTGGGATTCCATGCAAGATCTCACTTTGTGGGGTAAGGATGATTTTGAGAAAGCTCAGAAATACACAGGAGGACCTGGTCAATGACCTGAAGAGAGCTGGGACCACAGTCACAAAGATTACATTAGTAACACATGATGCTGTCATGATTTAAAATCTTGCAGGGCACCAAGGTCCCCCTGCTCAAGCCAGCACATGTCCAGGCCCATTTGAAGTTCACCAGTGACCATCTGGATGATCCAGAGGAGGCATGGGAGAAGGTCATGTGGTTAGATGAGACCAAAATAGAGCTTTTTGGAATCAACTCCACTTACCATGTTTAGAGGATGAGAACAGCCCCAAGAAAACCATCCCAACAAGCATGGGGATGGAAACATCATACTCTGGGGGTGCTCTTCTGCAAAGGGGACAAGACGACTGCACCATATTGAAGGGAGGATGGATGGGGTCATGTATGCGAGATTTGGCAAACAACCTCCTTCCCTCAGTAAGAGCATTGAAGATGGGTCATGACTGGGTCTTCCAGCATGTCAATGATCCCAAAAACATAGCCAGGGCAACTAAGGAGGGGCTCCATAAGAAGCATTTCAAGGTCTTGGAGTGGCCTGGCCAGTCTCCAGACCTGAACTCAACAGAAAATCTTTGGAGGGAGCTGAAACTCCAAACCTGAAAGATTTGGAGAAGATCTGTATGGAGTAATGGACCAAAATCCCTGTTGCAGTGTGTGAAAACCTGGTCAAGAACTACAGGAAACGTCTGACCTCTGTAATGGCAGACAAATGTTTCTGTACCAATTGTTAAGCTCTGTTTATCTATGGGGTCAAATACTTATTTTATGCAATAAAATGCAAATTAATTATTTAAAAATCATACAATGTGATTTTCTGGATTGTTTTTAGATGCTGTCTCTCACAGTTGAAGTTTACCTGCGATAAAAATTACAGACCTCGCCATTCTTTGTTGGCAGGAAAACCTGCAAAACTGACAGGGGATGAAATACTTATTTTCCTCACTGTATACACAATACACACACAAAAAATATACACACGATGACACACACAGATATATCAAACAAACAAAATATATACACAGTGACACCAGTGGTGGGCACAGCTAACCAAAAGGTTAGCTTCAATAACAGTTAATCCACTAACTGAAAAAGTTATCTTTTATAAAGCTAAACCGATAAAACCTTAAAAAATTTAGTGGAAATTACAGATAAAAGCTAAACCGATAACTTTCAGTATTAGTTTCAGTACACTAGCAGCTACTGACACAACAACGACCCAGCGCTTCTGTGTCAGATTAGCTTTCTCTCAGCAAAGGAGACCTGGTGACTGAGGAGGAGGAGGGTTAATAAATACAATAAATTTAAGATATAATATATAAGATATAATAAATTTCTCTTTACACCATATAGGCATATCACGCAAGTCATCAACAGGCATACAGTTTTTACTTATGGTTACAATTTTAACCAAACTAATTCTAGACAAGTTATTTAAATTAACGTCACGTCTGGCGTGAAAATATTAGCTATATGTTTGAGTTTTAAAGTAATGCACTAATTTTGAAGGTTTTAGTGTTTGTGTTGAGTTTGTTTTATGTAAACATGCCAGAAACTCAGGTTGTGTGAGCTGCGATCGTTTCATGTTCATGTCATTCTGAGGGAAAGTGAAGTGTGCTCTTTAATGTCCTGCTTATTGTCCTTTACAACACTGTTTGTCCTCTTTGTTTCAGAGTAATACATATAAGATGTCTGAAATTTGATTTGTGTTTATATAATTCCACACATTAAATTCACCAATGTTTTTAACTGTTAAGCTTTATTAACTCTGACTGCAAAAATATGTTAGTGGTCTAATAATTACTGGACCTAAATTTATCGGAAGCTCATTGGTCTGCTGGTGGTTTTCAAAGTAATCTGAAAAGTAATCTGAAAAGCTGTGTGTGTATATACATAATACACACACAAAAAATATACACACACTGACACACAAAATATGCACACACAGATATACAACATACAATATACACAGAGATATATACACAACATACACTGACACACATATATACAACACACAAAATATACACACAATGACACACACACAAAATATGCAAACACTGACACACAGATATACAGAATACAATATACATACACAGCTATATATACACAACATACACTGACACACACAGATATATACAACACACGAAAAATATGCACACAAACGCACACAAAAATACACACACACACAAAATATGCAAACACTGACACACACAGATATACAGCATACAATATACATACACAACATATGAGGTCTGTTAGAAAACTATCTGACCTTTTTATTTTTTGCAAAAACCATATGGATTTGAATCACGTGTGATTGCATCAGCCAAGCTTGAACCTTCGTGCGCATGCATGAGTTTTTTCACGCCTGTCGGTTGCGTCAGTCGCCTGTGAGCAGGCTTTGTGTGAGCAGTGGTCCACCCCTCTCGTCGGATTTTTATTGCGAGTAAAATGTCTGAACGATTTGGAGCTTTGCTGCATCAAATTTTTCCAGAAACTGTGAGGGACAGCCAGGTGGACACCATTCGGAAAATTCAGATGGCTTTCAGGGACGATTTTATGGGGATCACACAGATTAAGGAGTGTTACAGCCGGTTTAAAGACTGCCCACAGCGGCTGAGAGCGCGCCACACTCCGAGTGGCGATCGACAGGCTGAAACGACCAGATCATTTCCAAAGTGAAAGCTGTGTTGATCCGGGACGTCGTCTGACTACCACAGAAATGGCAGAAGACGTGGACATCAGCACTTTTTCGGCACATTCCACTGTTACAGGAGTTTTTGTCATGGAAAGAGGAGCGGAGGAATGTGCCACAGAGCTGCAAATGGCGCGGGACAAAAGCACCTCTGTGTTGGTCTCACAGGACGGCTTTCAGATGGCTTTCGGACGGCTTTCGGTGGCTTTTCAGTCGTGTGACTATCCAAGAAATTGTGGATGAGCTGGACATGCCAGAACATGTCCTGTGAGGCTTCATCACGGCGCTGCTTTGCTCCATGCGGCTCCGTCCCGATGCGCGAATTCCTCCGCATGTCTGTCTCAATGTGCCGAAAAAGTGCTGATGTCCACGTCTTCTGCAATTTCTCTGGTAGTCAGACGATGTCCCGGATGAACACAGCGTTCAGTTTGGAAATGAACGGCACATTCCACTGTTACAGGAGTTTTTGTCATGGAAAGAGGAGCGGAGGAATTCACGCGTCAGGACAGAGCCGCATGGCGCAAAGCAATGCCGTGATGAAGCCTCACAGGACATGTTCTGGCATGTCCAGCTCATCCACAATTTCTCAGATAGTCACACGACTGAAAAGCCACCGAAAGCCATCTGAAAGCCGTCCTGTGAGACCAACACGGAGGTGCTTTTGTCCCGCGCCATTAGCTGCTCTGTGGCGCATTCCTCTGCTCCTCTTTCCATGACAAAAACTCCTGTAACAGTGGAATGTGCCGAAAAAGTGCTGATGTCCATGTCTTCTGCCATTTCTGTGGTAGTCAGACGACGTCCCGGATCAACACAGCCTTCACTTTGGAAATGATCTGGTTGTTTCAGCCTGTCGATCGCTGCTCGGAGTGCGGCGCGCTCTCAGCTGCTCTGGGCGGTCTTTAAACCGGCTGTAACACTCCTTAATCTGTGTGATCCCCATAAAATCGTCCCAGAAAGCCATCTGAATTTTCCGAATGGTGTCCACCTGGCTGTCCCTCACAGTTTCTGGAAAAATTTGATGCAGCAAAGCTCCAAATCGTTCAGACATTTTACTCGCAATAAAAATCCGACGAGGAGGGTGGACCACTGCTCACACAAAGCCTGCTCACAGGCGAATGATGCAATCGACAGGCGTGAAAAAACTCACGCATGCGCACGAAGGTTCAAGCTTGGCTGATGCAATCACACATGATTCAAATCCATATGGTTTTTGCAAAAAATAAAAAGGTCCGATAGTTTTCTAACAGACCTCGTACACTTACACAGTTATATACAACACACAAACAAAATATACACACACTGACATACACAGATATATGCATAACAGAGACACACACACAAAATATACACACACTGACATACGCACAAAATATATACACATTGACACACACACAAAATATGCACAGACTGACACACACAGATATATACAACACAAACAAAATACACACAGCTATATACACACACAACAGAGACACACTGACACACAGCTATATAGCATACAATATACGAGGGCTGTCAATAAAGTTACGGTCCTTTTTATTTTTTTCAAAAACTATATGGATTTCATTCATATGTTTTTACGTCAGACATGCTTGAACCCTCGTGCGCGTGCGTGAGTTTTTCCACGCCTGTCGGTGACGTCATTCGCCTGTGAGCACTCCTTGTGGGAGGAGTCGTCCAGCCCCTCGTCGGAATTCCTTTGTCTGAGAAGTTGCTGAGAGACTGGCGCTTTGTTTGATCAAAATTTTTTCTAAACCTGTGAGACACATCGAAGTGGACACGGTTCGAAAAATTAAGCTGGTTTTCAGTGAAAATTTTAACGGCTGATGAGAGATTTTGAGGTGATTCTGTCGCTTTAAGGACTTTTCACGGTGCGAGACGTCGCTCAGTGCTCTCAGGCGGCGTCGTCAGCCTGTTCAAGCTGAAAACATCCACATTTCAGGCTCTGTTGATCCAGGACGTCGTGAGAGAACAGAGAAGTTTCAGAAGAAGTCGGTTTCAGCATTTTATCCGGATATTCCACTGTTAAAGGAGATTTTTTTAATGAAAGACGTGCGGACGGGTCCGCGCGTCGGGACGCAGCCGCCGCGACGCTCCGCCACAGGAAAAACACCTCTGTTGAAAGCCTTAAGGACAAGTTGGAACATGTCCTGCCTGTTAAACAATTTCTCATATACTCACTCCACTGAAAGCCATCAAAAGCCGCCTGGATTTTACAAATGGTTATCAACACGGAGGTGTTTTTCCTGTGCCGCCGCACCGCGTCGGCTGCGTCCCGACGCGCGGACCCGTCCGCACGTCTTTCATTAAAAAAAATCTCCTTTAACAGTGGAATATCCGGATAAAATGCTGAAACCGACTTCTTCTGAAACTTCTCTGTTCTCTCACGACGTCCTGGATCAATAGAGCCTGAAATGTGGAGGTTTTCAGCTTGAACAGGCTGATGACGCCGCCTGAGAGCGCAGCGCGACGTCTCACACCGTGAAAAGTCCTTAAAGCGACAGAATCACCTCAAAATCTCTCATCAGCTGTTAAAATTTTCACTGAAAACCAGCTTAATTTTTCGAACCGTGTCCACTTCGATGTGTCTCACAGGTTTAGAAAAAATTCTGATCAAACAACGCGCCAGTCTCTCAGCAACTTCTCAGACAAAGGAATTCCGACGAGGGGCTGGACGACTCCTCCCACAAGGAGTGCTCACAGGCGAATGACGTCACCGACAGGCGTGGAAAAACTCACGCATGCGCACGAGGGTTCAAGCATGTCTGACGTAAAAACATATGAATGAAATCCATATAGTTTTTGAAAAAAATAAAAAGGACCGTAACTTTATTGACAGCCCTCGTACATACACATAGATATATACAACACGCACTGACACACACAGATATATGCAACATTGACACAAAATATACACACACTGACACACATGCAGATATATGCACAATACACACACACACACACACACACACAAAATATGTATACACTGACACATACAGATATAGACAACCCCAATTCCAATGAAGTTGGGACATTGTGTAAAATGTAAATAAAAACAGAATACAATGATTTGCAAATCCTCTTCAACCTATATTCAATTGAATACACCACAAAGACAAGATATTTAATGTTCAAAATGATAAACGTTATTGTTTTTGTGCAAATATTTGCTCATTTTGAAATGGATGCCTGCAACACGTTTCAAAAAAGCTGGGACAGTGGTATGTTTACTACTGTGTTACATCACCTTTCCTTCTAACAACACTCTAAGTGTTTGGTGTCTGAGGACACTAACTGTTGAAGCTTTGTAGGTGGAATTCTTTCCCATTCTTGCTTGATGTACGACTTCAGTTGTTCAACAGTCTGGGGTCTCTGTTGTCGTATTTTGTGCTTCATAATGCGCCACACATCTTCAGTGGGCGACAGGTCTGGACTGCAGGCAGGCCAGTCTAGTACCTGCACTCTTTTACTACAAAGCCACGCTGTTGTAACACGTGCAGAATGTGGCTTGGCAATGACTTGCTGAAATAAGCAGGGATGTCCCTGAAAAAGACGTTGCTTGGATGGCAACATGTGTTGCTCCAAAACCTGGATGTATCTTTCAGCATTGATGGTGCCATCACAGATGTGTAAGTTGCCCATGTCATGGGCACTAACACACCCCCATACCATCACAGATGCTGGCTTTTGAACTTTGCACTGGTAACAATCTGGATGGTCTTCTTCCTCTTTTGTCCGGAGGACACGACCTCCATGATTTCCAAAAACAATTTGAAATGTGAAGTCATCAGACCACAGCACACTTTTCCACTTTGCATCTGTCTATTACAAATGAGCTCGGGCCCAGACAAGGTGGCGGCGTTTCTGGATGTTGTTAATGTATGGCTTTCGCTTTGCACGGCAGAGTTTTAACTTGCACTTGTACATGTAGTGACAAACTGTCTTAACTGACAATGGTTTTCTGAAGTGTTCCTGAGCCCACACAGTAAGATCCTTTACACAATGATCTTGGATTTTAATGCAGTGCCGCCTGAGGGATCGAAGGTCATGGGCATTCAATGTTGGTTTTTGGCTTTGTCGCTTACGTGTATTAAGTTCTCCAGATTCTCTGAATCTTCTGATTATATTATGGACTGTAGATTATGGAATCCCTAAATTCAATTGCAATTGAACGTTGAGAAACATTGCTCTTAAACTGTTGGACCATTTTTTCACGCAGTTGTTCACAAAGTGGTGATCCTCGCCCCATCTTTGCTTGTGAATGGTTGAGGCTTTTGGGGATGCTCCTTTTATACCTCATGACACTCACCTGTTTCCAATTAGGTGTTCTTTGAGCATTCATCAACTTTCCTTTTGTTGCCCCGTCCCAACTTTTTTGAAATGTGTTGCAGGCATCTATCTGAAAATTAGCAAATATTTGCACAAAAACAATAAAGTTTATCAGTTTGAACATTAAATATCTTGTCTTTGTGGTGTATTCAATTGAATATAGGTTGAAGAGGATTTGCAAATCATTGTATTCTGTTTTTAATTTACATTTTACACAATGTCCCAACTTCATTGGAATTGGGGTTGTACAATGCACAAACAAAATACACACACAGACACACACACACACAGTTAGCTATCAAGCGGCATGGTGTCTTAGTGTTTCACACTCTTGCCTCAGTGATATATATACGAGGTCTATTAGAAAAGTATCCGACCTTATTATTTTTTTTCAAAAACCATATGGATTTGAATCACGTGTGATTACATCAGACATGCTTGAACCCTCGTGGGCATGCGAGAGTTTTTTTCACGCCTGTCGGTTACATCATTCGCCTGTGGGCAGTCTTTGAGTGAGGAGTCGCCCACCCTCTCGTCGTTTCAAAAACTGTAAGGCACAACTGAGTGGACACCATTCGATAAATTCAGCTGGTTTTCGGTAAAAATTTTAACGGCTGATGAGAGATTTTGGTCTGGTAGTGTCGCTGTAAGGATGGCCCATGGCGCCTGACGGCGATCTGCGCTTTGAGGCGGCAGCGTCTCGCCGTTTCAAGTTGAAAACTTCCACATTTCAGGCTCTGTTGACCCAGTAAGTTGTCAGAGAACAGAGAACTTTCAGAAGAAGTCGGCATGAGGCGTTTATTCAGACATTCCATTGTTAACGGACATTTTGTAATGAAAGAATGTGCGGGCAGAGTCGCATGTCGGGCCGGACTCGACGGCGGGGGGTCGCGACAGGAAAAACACCTCAGTTGGAAACCTTAACGGGCAAGTTGGAACATGCCCAAGCTGTTAAACAATTTCTCAGTTACTCACTTGTTGAAAGCCATCAAAAGCCGCCTGAATTTTACAAATGGTTTTCAACACGGAGGTGTTTTTCCTGTCGCGGCGCACACAGATTTGCCGAGTCGTCACGGAAACGACTCTGCGAATTTGTGCGCACGTCTTTCATTAAAAAATGTCCTTAAACAGTGGGATGTCCACATAAAGTCCTCATGCCGGCCTCTTCTGAATCTTCTCTGTTCTCTCACGACGTCCTGGGTGAATTAAGCCTTAAATTAGGATGTTTTCAGGTCAAAACAGGCCGACGACGGCGCCTGGAAGCGCTGCAGTACGTCCCGCTCCGTGGGAAGTCCTTTCACCGACAGAAACACCCCATAATCTCTCATCAGCCCTTAAACTTTTCACCAAAAACCATCTTAATTTCTCGAATAGTGTCCACTCGGATATTCCTCACAGGTCCAGAAAAAATGTTGATAAAGCAACATGTGCCGTCTTGAGCAGCGTGTGAAACAAAGGAATTCAGCCGAGAAGGCGGGACCACATCTCACTCAAGGCCTGCCCACAGGGAAATGACGTCACCGACACGCGTGAAAAAACTCACGCATGCGCGCGAGGGTTCAAGCATGATTGGTGTAATCGCATGTCATTCAAATCCATATAGTTAAAAAAAAAAATAAAAGGGTCGGTTTATTATCTAAGAGACCTCGTATATATATATATATATATATATATATATAGCTGAGTTACCCATTCTATGCACGGGTAATAGGGAAGAAATTTAGCCAAGTCATTGTATATTCCGTGTCACTTGTAAGTTGCATTACATTGTGTGTATGTTGTCATCATTAATTTTCATACAGCAACATTCATGGGACTGATGATAAAAAAAAAGGTGATAGCATGTCATATCACTGTAAAGCTCTGGCATCCCGTACACAGCAGGTACATTTAATTGAAAAAACGCAAGCCTTAACTCGCATGTGGCGTGCACATGCCCCTTCAGATTGTAATTAAAGTGCACCCTAGCCAGCTGCTACTACGTAGTAAGTGTGATGCTGCTGCCTGACCTGAGTACCATGTGAACTGCGAAAATAACAGCTCCAGTGAGCGGGTCATGATGGAATATACAAGGTCGACCATGTGTGTGCATGTGTGTTCGCACATGTATGCTTTCAACCTAAGGGCCCCAGTGACCTCCCCTTTGGTGCCCCCAATCACCATAGCAAGTTTGGTGTCGATTGCTTAATTACTGTGGCTGTGCATAGCGAACACACACGCACGCACACATGGTTAGCTTTATATATATATATATATATATATATATATATATATATATATATATATATATATATATATATATATATATATATACACACACACACATACATACTAGCTGAGTTACCCGGGTCCGCCAATCCAGATCCAAAATTCAGTGGAGTCTTCCATGCCCTAATATCTATCTGTTTAATTTTTTTTATTTATCAGTGTGTGCGCATGCATGTATGTGCGCAGAGTGCAATGGTACCAAATGTATGGAACCAAAATTGCACCCTAAGGGAACCAAATTGCACTCTAAATGCAATGCAACACAAATGGGACGAATAATCCATGTCACGTGACATACAAAGCACCAATCAAATGACAAGGATGTGTGTGTGTGTGTGTGTGTGTGTGTGTGTGTAGTTTGCATTGGTATACCAATTAAACAGCTGCAAATTATAAAGAGGACAATGGTCATATAGCAGAGGGTATTTTAGCAAAGAAAAACGTCTGTGAATTTGACCTAAAATTCTACTCGTACATGTTATAATAATGTCCCCTGTACTGTAAAAATGACATTTACACAACAACAGCTTCAGTGTTTTTTTTTAATTAATTAATTTACTTTTTAACTGTTGCCACTGGTGAACATGGTGACCTTTTGACCTCCACCATCTCTACAGGATGAACCTGTGCATGACACGCACCAACAAAAATCCCTGGTAATTTCATTAAGCAGCAAAGACAGAGAGACATTAGAGGCAGGCAAAGATGCAGCAAAGCAAAATGGAAATGAAGACAAACTGGTTTGGCTCGTCACGGTGCGCAGCGAAGGGACGTACAGAAAGCAACCGTTTCATTTCACTACTTCTGCCTGGAATCGACCTTCTGAACCACAGAGGCTATTAGCCGATAAACAGACCAAAGACCATGTATTAAAGCATCAAAGCACTGAAAAAGATGTAATTGTTTTTTTTCCTTTTAAAAGGCTTTTAACCAATAATGGGCATTCATTTTCTTCAATTATGACCATAATTGAGAGGATTTTTTCCACAGATGGACCTGTTGTGAGCCATTTTTCCACACAGGAAATAAGAAGGTCCACACTAATGTTCAGAGAAAATGACACGTTTATGTCTGCAGTCATCTTAAAGTATGTTCAGTAACAACTTTACGAGTCATGAATTAAAAATCAGACAAGGTCATTTTTTTTTTCCTCTTTCTCACTTCTTTGTGGATCAATGGTTCTGATGAACTTCAGTCTGGTCCTGAACCTCCTTTTTTCTTCAAGTCTTCCTTTACTCATCCATCCATCTGTGACAGTTTCATCCTCAACCTTCTTTCCTGGACTTTCTTAGATGCTTCTCTTATGTTTGTTCTTCCTCTGATTCTCTCTATTCTTATTGTATCCAGATTTGTAACTCCATACATCCATCTCATTTCTCCTCGTCACTCCTGTCTTATCAACGTGACCTTTAACCTTTGCCTTCATTCTTGGGTCACACTCCTGATCTCCTCTTCTCATTGTTCCATCTGGACTGAACTCTGTCGGTTATTTCTGCACCCAGTATCTTCAGATCCTCCAGACTGAAACTCACCCTGCAAGATGTTTGAATCCTGATCCCCATTAAACCTCAGTTATTCCTTCCTTCCTAGTTCCTCCCTACTGGAGCACAACATAACATCATCTGCAAAAAAAACTGCACCAGGGATCTGCTTTAAACCTGAATGTTTTTGAGGTTGTGGTGATGGACATGCCACTTTTGGAATTAAAGACTAGTCCACCTCGACAACTCCTCATGAACAATCCATACTAACGTCTCTGGTCTCCTTTTCTCACTATTCAGCTTCACACTTCTCAGTCACGGGGTTTCCATTACAGATTTGCCCAAAGGTTTAGCAATATTTTCCAAATGTTGACAAAGCAGAATAGTGAAATGGCCGTGTTTCCATTGAATGATGGAATGTGACTGCTGGGTTGTGTCTTCACACGATAACTGTCATCCCAGTGAGGCTTGAGTGAGAATTGTAAATCCAGTAGCCCTGGCAAATGGCATGTCTGGCTAAATACTGCCATTTTGTTGTTCTATTTTCTTAAATGCAATATTGCCTTAGCGTCATTTATTATATCGTTCACTCTCCGTATCTTACCGCATTGTGTATTTTAGAATGTGATGTGACTCTTTATGTATGTCATATGACCTGTAACAGCATTCATTTTTTTTATTGTTTTTTTTTATGACTAAGCCTTTTTAGAATATTCTGAAAAAGCACCTCATATGAGAGTAAAAACCTTTCTGTGACATTTCAGAATTTTTTGTAAGTACATGTGTTTCCATTAAGTGTATTTTCAATTCGCTACTTCAATTCCTAGAATTTGGAGGGTAACAGAATAAAAAGTCAACACAGTAGGTGGGTTGCCTACTGTGTGGTCTTTTTCATAAAACATCTCCACATCAGTAACAGCCCTTTGTGTTTTCCTCGACACATCTCCATGAACTGTGACAATGTGAACGGTGCTTCAGTTGTTCCTCCAGCTGACATCAAACCGACCTGATCCTCACCTCTGTGGTCTCCTCAGTTAGTCTTCTCTCCACCATCCTTTCCCAGATCTTCACTGAATAATAGTTACTGTTATGAAGGATATTATACTGAATTTCAGCTGTACTGCAGTACTGCTATACTTACTATAAAACAGGACTTTTCAATCCTGATCATGAATCTTTCTCTGGAGAAACCTGCAGCGACTTTTTCTTGAACAGCGACAAACCCAAAGACACTGACGGGTTCCTAGTGGCTTTGATGTGAACCAGTGGTACAGCAGCGCCACGAAGCTGGAGGTGGATCTCCTCAGCTCAATAACGCCAATAGAGCAGTCAGTGATGCAGGAGGACCAAATCCCCGTTAATCCATCTGGCCGAGAGCAAGAGAGCGAGCGAGCAACGCAGCTCTATTACAAACTGAGAGCTAACAAAACGCCCAGAGCGCCAATAGCTTATGAGCTATTAACAAAAGGGTTTGATGTCTGATTTTCCCTGCAGTTTCTTAAACCATCTCTGATCAAAAGGTTCTCTTATTTCTACTGTTGAAGTTAACGCCGTTCACTGTGTTCTTTTATTTCTACTGTTGAAGTTCACATCGCTCACTCTCTTCTTTTATTTCTACTGTTGAAGTTCACATCGCTCACTCTCTTCTTTTATTTCTACTGTTGAACTTAATGTCATTCACTCTGTTCTTTTATTTCTACTGTTGAAGCTAACGTTGTCCACCAATATGTGGACCTAGGTTTGAATCCCACTCATACTACTACTGTCAGCACCTTTTAAAAGAAATAATAAATTAATCTTCATAAAATTTTGAGAAAATATTGGTTTAGAAAAGCCCATTCAGTTTTCATCTGAGCCAAATGTAAATTTAGATACTTAATTTTCACTTTCATATTGTCAAAACATATTTAGAATTTATTTTTAAAAAACTCCAAATCTGATGACCAGACGTTGATTAAAAAATGAAGCACATGTGCATCATGTCAGCATTTGTTTAAAAAAAAAAAAATCTATTTTTTTAAATTTCAATTTAAAATGTCATTACTCTTATTTCTGTTTTATTTATGAAGCAATTTGTGACAATTTTTCAAAGTATCATTTAAACATCTTTTTTTATACATGAAAATGTGAATATGATATGCTGGATCTTCTGAAGTGTATTTGACTTTTTGATGTTTTATTTTTAAATTCGCTGGCTGGGAAACTTTTAAACTTTTAAACTTCATTCAACTTTCACACAGTTTATATTCATCCAAAGTGGAATTAAATGGTTTTAAACCAACCATTTTTAAACCTGGTTTCATTTCAGAAAATCTGGTTTGGTTTGGTTTAAACAACAAACTGTTTAAAATCAGTTTAAATGTTTTTAAGCAGATATGAGCTGGTTTTAAAACACCTTTAACCAAAACTGATCCATTTCTTTATTAAACTGATTTTAATTGGTTGTGGGAAAAACAAACAATAAAACAACAATGACCAAATATCTGTAATTTTTGACAGGTGTGAGGCCAAAACAAATAATTTAAATATGTTTCTGACAAATCTTCAAGGACTTTCTTTTTCTACCTGGTGAGGGCTCATAAAGAATGATTTGATTAATCAGGAAAAATAATTGAGACAATCAGTAATGTAAATGAAGGTCTGTACTGTTGGGGAACATGAACAATCTCCACTTTACTCTGATCTATTATTCTAAATATATTAATTTAAAATAAACATACCTTCTCAGAATTTTTAAATAATGACATTAACAATAATAATCAAAACTAGAAAACAAATGGAATCGTTCAGTGACTACATTTTACATTTGCTGTCATATTCAAACTTCAATAAATAAGAAGCTTTTAATAACCTATTAAAAAATGTATTAAAAATTTAGTTTTGCAAAAATATTAAACAAAAGCTTCAGTTTCATTCTTCAGACTTCATAAGATCAATAAAATAAAATAAAAAAAATGCCGGCTGAGTTGAAAACTTGATTCTGTGAATTCTGCTGCAGCTTGCATATTTTGTATTTTATTGTTTTGAAAACTCAATATTCATTAAATAAGAAAGAAAAATAAAATGGAATATATTTGTGGCTTTGATTCATCGAGAAAACACGTCAAGTGTCAGCCCGTCTGACGATGTGATCCCGTGTGACATGCGTGTAATGAGTCCATTTTAATAAAACTGTGTGATTTGACGGTGTGATGATGGGAGGAAGGAAAGAAAAGAAAGAAGAAGGGTTAAACTCCTTCTTCCTGCACACTGTTGATGGGGGAGGGCAGCACGCAGACGAAATGAATCATTCCCAGCGATTCAAGCGTTTCCATGACACCGCTGGGCACCGATCCAGAAGTTTCTACAAAGTCTGAAAGGTATCGACACACGCACACACAGACACACACACACACACACACACACATACACATCTCACCATCAGCGCTGCATCTGAAATATTATACATATATTTATTCATGGTGTTGTCTTCCTGTCTGAAGCAGAACATTTTTTAGGGATCAACATTAAATTAACAGACGACAGTCGATGAGTAACCGTCACCTAACAGATAACACCCCCCCACCCCACCCCCCAAATCCCAGCAGGCACTGATTTTTGGCACTGACAGGAGTGAATACATCAAACAACAGATGAACGTATACGAGCATCGAGAACGACGCAAGAGAGTCCTGCTCACATCTGTCGCTGTAACACGAAACCAGATCAGTCCGCTGACGAAAAGTTCTGCTTCCTCTTGTTATTTTTTTAATATTATTATTATTACTGTTGCTCTTTGAACAGCTCGGGTCACTGTCTTTACTGTGTAATTACACTGAGCAGACATGTCTTTCTAACCTGTGAAAAGCAACATTTTTGCCCAGTTCTCCCAACGCCAGCATCCAGAACCCTGCAGGTTAATAGATCTGGGGAGTTCCTTCACACATTTCCACAGGTGGAAACATAACTTATTGTTGTGTGTGGGCCGCCAGAAGAGGAGGTACTGCTGGCCCACCATCAGAGGGCGCCCTGTCTGAAGTGCGGGCTTCAGGCACGAGAGGGCGCTGCCGTCACGGACACAGCCGGGAGTGACAGCTGTTACTCATTACTTCCTGACAGCTGTCACTCATTCTTCATCATCTCACTCCATAAAACCCAGACGTCATCTCCACCTCATCGCCGAGATATCGTACTTCATTGGAGGTAATATCCTCAGCCATTTGTGTTTTCTATATCTGTATATTGTGAGTGTTTGCAGGAGTACCGGTCCCTCTTTCTGTGGAGGCTGAGTGAGTGCAGGACGGCACTCTTTTCCCCTGAGGAATCACTGCGGTACTCTGCAACATATTGAGTGAGAGGTGGAGGTGGCAGTCCCACCGTTATTGTTACTGGGTGTACACACACCCACACTTGACTGTCTTTGTTCTTCACCAGCAGTACCAGATCCGACAGTCGGGGACGGTGATCACCTGGGAATTCGGGACTTGGCGGCTCCAGTATTCACCAGGTTCTGTGGCGGCGGAAATCGTGTGGTTCCGGCTCTTCTCAGGACAGACGTCTTCTATCCTCGAGCCTGCCCACACATCACCTTTGTGGATTGACTGTAATCATATTCTGAGATTGTCTGTATATTCGTTGTGCACATTTCACAACATTAAATTGTTACTTTTTGGCTCATCTATTGGCCGTTCATTTGCGCCCCCTGTTGTGGGTCCGTGTCACTACACTTTCCCGACACTTATTCCTAAACTAAGCACTGTTCAGAGAGCACAAAGGTCCTGAATTGTGCTGAAATACCAGCAGGGGTCGCTGTTTTACTAAAACAGGTGATAAAATAAACTTTATTAATCCCACAGGGAGAAATTTCACTGTCGCAGCAGATTGAGTGAAAAAACAAAACAAATGGTAACATATAACAAAGAAATGGTAAAACACAATCAGTCAATGTGAAACTCTGTTGTTAGTTCTTTACCGCCGTATGTAAACACATCACCCAGACGCACATCACACAGTTCGAAGTCTGGAGTATTTTGAAATTCAAGGTACGAGTATTTTGGGAGTTCGTGTAATTTGGTGCACTGATCCTGCTCCTGGAGGTCACCTGTCCTGCATATTTTCCACCTCTCCTGGCTCCACCCACTAATTAATTAAGTAATTCAGGAGCGCTCAGCATTACTTTACATGTGGACCATTTTTTTTCATTCATGGTTGTGGAATTGTGTTAGATTTCCATGTCCTGAGTGTAGACACTTCATCATGTTGAATTTATCTCAGACATGGGACACACGTGTGGACAGATAAAGACCTCAAGAAGCTTCAGGTCACCTCTGAGGCCCAAAGGGAAAAGCTTCTACTCTCTCTCTCTCTCTCTCTCTCTGTATGTGTGTGTGTGTGCGTGTGTGTGTGTGTGCGCGCGTGTGCATGCACTCGTGTTTGCACCTAGCACACACATCGTTATGCATTTATTCACTTTTTGATGCGGTCAACAGTGTTGTTGCTTTTATTCACTTATGCTCATTGCACTAAACGTCTCAAAGCTGCAGGTAAACCAGCAGGTAGTTTCCCCTCAACCACAGAGGAAACCTGAGAGCCACACAAGGGTTGCAGTCCCCAAGAGAGCACCGCCCACAGTGTCGCATGATAAACATGGCACCATCCACCCTGACCGCTCAGCGTCCAGGTGCAGGAGTCGCCCGCAGGCTCGGGGCACCGACTCAGGTCCAGAATCAAGACTACACCCTGAGAGAGCCAACCAATGACCAAGGACACTCAGCCGCTATGAATCCAGCAGGAGTTACAACTGACACGCTGCCATTACTGAGCACACCAACAGTGCTGACAACAGCGCCCCCACATCCAGAACGGACAAGAATTCTGCTACTGCAGCAGTAACACAAACACACACATAGAAATGTTGCTGCTCAACAAACAAACAAAAACACAAAATGTCAAAATTTCCATAATGAAAGCTTGTTTTAAGTTTGCTCATGACACCTTTTAGTCACAAAAAAAAAAAAAAAAAAAATCTGGATTGATGAAATGATATAAAAATGTAATTTTCTGAAATGTTTGCGAGACGCAGGATTTGTGAACAGATGCTCATTCTCATGGAGGCCCTGAAACGTGAAATATGAGATGGAAAAATGATAAAATAATTTCTGACAGACGGTTTGGCCGTGAAGCTGCAGAAAGATTCAGCAGCAGCCATGACACTTGTTCTCCGTTCATGTGAACAAGACCCAGAGACCCCCCCCCCCAACCCCAATGCCCCCCGCTTCTTGTTACCAAGCCGATTTCATTATCCAGCCCCCCATTCCAACATTTGCCACCCCTCCTCCACTGTGCAATCAACAACAACACAAACAACAACGAAGGCACGAACAGGACTAAACAATGCCCCCCCCAAAATAACATTTGAAGCATGCACGCTGTCCAGTGGTATGTTTGTGTAATTGCAAACAAAACACACACACACAAAAAAACTATTTCTTTCATCCACAAACTCCTGGCTGTGATTTTTCTTGCATTTGTAGATTTAGTTTCTCGTAGCTTTAGCGTTGCACAGAAAAACGCGGCGTGTGTTTCGCGTTTGGTGTGTCAGTCTCAGACAAAACGGGGCTGCTGAAATGCGGCAGGCACTGCAGATTTTTGTTGGCTGGCTGACAGCATCATGCCGCTGCCAAAGCCCCGATGGCGGAAACGACTAAAAGACGCATAAGGCTGGCATTAGAGCCCCAAATCTTTTCCCCTCGCTCCCTCCCTCTTCTTCTCTTTTCTCGCTCCGTGGCGCGGCATTTACTTTGGTCGGGGTCTGACTCGATTTGGCAATGTTCACATCCACCCATGAATTTATCAATCCGTCTTTATTTTGCTGTGATCTGAGGGGGAGGAAGAGGAAACGTGGCACCTGAAACGCAGTGGGAGGTTTAGGTAAAACCGCTATGCTGATGGCGGGTTTCTTCTTCTTCCCCCCCTTTTTCTGCAGATGTAACCCCTGCCATCCTTTCCCAAGTGTCACCCAACAAGAAATTCCTGGATTTTTACTTTGTTCCAGGGTTTATGTGCATATATTCCTCTTGTTATCTGCTGCCTTTGTCTGGAGGATTTTGGGTGAGATTTCCACAAAAACCTCGAACACAAAGGAATCTGAACTTATTTCAATGCGTTTTCTTTTTCTTGCTAAACTCTCAAATAAATAATAATAAAAAAAACAGCTTCCTCCAATTATGATCCCAAGACAATAAAAGCACAGCAAAAACATTCAGGATTACCTAAAAATAAAAGCCTAATTCTGTGCTCGGAGTCCATTATTGCTGGAACAATAATGAGCGGTGCTGTAAACAAAGGTGGCGCCGCTGTAAACTGTTTGTTTATTGTTTTATAGACAGATGATGTCTGCTAATGTTGAATTTAAAAGGTTCTTAGAGATGGATTTAACACATTTTCTCTTGTCTTCAGGATTGAGACTGAAAGGCGAAGACAAAGGACGAGGTACGAAAGAGGAAAAAAGGTGTGAAATTCTGAATTAGAAGCACAATATGGAAGTATTAGAGTGCGGCGCAGCGAGTGCTGAGATCTGTGCGACTAAATAAAGACTCAATGTTCACTGTGTGAAGAGGCAGCTTCACATCGCACACACAAACACAATTTATCTTACAAAGTCGATGAAAAATTTCCTGTGACAAATAAATACAAAAATAAATAATTTTTGAAAACATAAAATAACAAACACATCTGGTTTACATGATTAACCAGCTCATGTTGATCTAATTTTACCTATAATATTGAAACTGTATAGATACAAATCAAAGTTCTTACCAAGCCACAAAATAAATGTAATGACAAATTTGCAAGATACATAATACAAAAACAAACAAAACTGAGCTAAAACAAACAAACAAAAGAAAAACGCATATACAGCTATACAGCATACATAGCTAAAACAAACTGTAATCAAACACAAAAAAAGGTAAAACAGCTCATTTCTAGCTTGAACAAATGTTATCATGGCTAAAAGCTAAGATGAGTAAAAGCCGTGTCGCCGACCAAACGGCCCCCTCTAAAAATTAGCCTGCCCTGCTTTCACTGTGCCTTCACTGCGCATGTGTCTGAGACTGACTCTGAGTCTGACTCTCCACACCCAAAGCGATCAAAGGGAATAAATAATGTGATTGTTAACAATCAGATGACAAATTAACACTGTTATTTCCCCCCGGCTCTTTTATGCAAGATTCTGCCCCTTACCAAAAACCAAACAACTATATTTCTCATTTTGAGTTTATTAAAGGTCACGTTAGAAACCAGGCCTGTGTCCCTCACAGACAGTGTCCATCTTGTGAAGGTACACAATGTAACTTGTACAAAACTTTTATACAATGTGGGTGTTAGTAATGGGTGTGGTTTAGTCTCACATTTCTAATTGTTACTGGCTCTCACCAACAGAGGGAGATCTCCCTGTGTCTGAAACTTGGACATATGATGAAGTAAAACTTAACTTATATTTCTCAGAACTTCCAAACAAATAACACAAATACTTGATAGCTAACATAAAATAAAGAATTAGCACAGATATTATCTAACAACACCTTAAATCATTCTAAAGTCAGTTTTAAGCAGACACGAGGCGATAATTGGTGAATCACTACTGACGCTCCGAAATGACATGTGGCTCTCCGAATGGTCCCCGTCTTTTATTATAAAATTGTACAAAAACGTCAGATACTGTATCTGTCACTGAGCTAGATGATGACTGGACTGCAGTTTTAAACAGAAACGAGGTGATAATCGGTGAATCACTGCTGATGCTCAGAAATGACGCATGTGCAGTGAAGGCAGGGCGGACAGATTTTTAGGGGGGACCGTTCACCAGTCTGTGAGGACGCACTCCACACCACAGAGCCGCACTGTCTCCTGGAAAGCAACTACCCGGGCAGACAACCGGCGCATCCCCACCTCTCCAATGTAACCATCTAACGCCTGCAATGAGATGAGCAGTGGGCGTGTCCTTGACCTTCTCCAGTCTCTGGGGTCCTCAACACTGAGACACCTGAGTGCTGGGTCATGTCCAGAGAAACACCACATGGATTAACCCGTTTTAGGCCCAGATTTTTTTTTTATAAGTGGAAAAAGTTGCATTAGTACCTTTGAGATTTTTTATTGTCTGTAGAAAATGACAGTAATACACTTCATCAACAATTGTTGCCAGTGGTGCAAAACGGGTTAAATGTGGTAGCTGATGTTCCCTCACAGTGTCAGTGATCCTCCTCATCTGAGCCTCATGAACACCCCTATTCCACTGAGCGCTGTTCCTCCCCGTTTCATGCTGAACAGAAAATCAGGTTGCTGTTTGAAGCATCACAGTAACTTCTTGATCCATCTTTTGTCAATCTTGAACAAACTTGGCATACGCAGAAGGTACGGCCATCATTGGCACCGGTTTTGAAATCGGGGTGAAATTTTCAAGCTGTTCAAAAATGCCTCCAGCCTGACTGGAGGCATGCACACACAGTAAGCCATTTCATCCCATGTTTGTACTTTTTCTGGATTGTGGGGGATTGTAATAGAACGGTGCCCTGTGGAATAGGCGTCTAAGTAACCCTCCATTTGACACAGTCATTCCAGCAGGACCCAAGGATCCTCCACAGATACCTGGTACAAAAGACATCCAGTCATCACCTTAGGTCACTGATTAGAGTCCAAATCTGACAACCAAACAGTAAGACAGGAAACACCAGGACCCTAAAGACTTGGACCTTCATTCCCCTGGAAAGATATTGGAATCAGCAAACGCCTTTGGCCTTTGACCTCATGCCACCATAAGATCTTCCCAGGCATCTCTCAATCACAAAGTCCGAGGACACAGAGACATGAACGTCACTGCTGAGTGACTGTCTCTACAAGTTCAACAATTTCACCACATGCAAACGCACTTCTGGCAGTTGAGTCCAGGAAGCCACTGAAAGCCTGGATCTTAGTCTGGATCCAGGACGACCACGAACCCAGACACTCTGGTTCTTCACTCAGCTTCTCAAGTGCTGCAATCAGAACATCCAGTGATTCCAAAAAGATCACAGCATCGTCCATGAAATCAAGGTTAGTAAACATTTCCTGGCCAAGAAAAGCACCTAAACCCCTGGTTCCCACAACCTGACCCAGCACCAAAACCAACACCCAATCCAACACCCAGTCCAACACCAAGACCAACACCCAATCCAACACCCAATCCAACACCCAGTCCAACACCCAGTCCAACACTCAGTCCAACACTCAGTCCAACACTCAGTCCATGCAAGCATTAAAAAGAGTAGGAGCCAGAAAAGATGCACTGCTGATAATCACACTTGCACAGAGTACTCGCACAGATAAGAAGTGGTTGATGGATGACTTCTTGGGCATGAAACCAGACTGTCCCGGTGCTGAGCAGCAAGTTACTGGGACTGAAACCTGTTGGGAAAAATCTTTTCCCGGCACAGAGAGCAGTTGTCATTTTCCAGGCGGTTGTCCTTTCCTTTCCAGAGTGGGACAACGAGTCCTTTTGTGCAGTTTGATGGGATGATGGATGTCTCCTGAAACAAAGACTGCAGAGCAAATTTTGCAGAGTAAAATTCACCCTGCAGGGACTACATTTGGTCCCACTCCAAATAGAGTTAAATAAACTCTATTATAGTGTGAAATCAGCTCTACTGTCTTGTCAAATCAAGTTTTTCAACTGCAGTAATAGTCATTCACAGCATGGTAGAGTTGATTTAACACTGTGATAGAGTTCATTTAACTCTATTTGGAGTGGGACCAAATGTAGTCCAGGCAGAGTTTTTTGCTCTGCAAAATTTACTGTGTGGTTGCAACACCAACAGATCGGCCTCCAGCACCCTGGTACCAGACACGGCCAACACCCCAGCAGAAGCATCAGTACTATACAACTCTGATGGCAAATAAAAGCTAACACAGCTAATAGCTAACAGGACTAATTGGGGTATTGATTTTTCTCAGGTGTATGACAGTGAGTTCCTTCCTCTACGGGAGGCGGAGCTGGAGGAAGGAGGTGAGCCCTCAGAAATGGATGATGGTTCATGTGCTGTCAGACTGCAAGGTTCAAAGGTCAAAGGATCCTGGGGGTTCAGGATCACACTCTGAGCTCCTCTTGTCACTGTCATGGTTGCCTCGTCTTTTTTCTGTTGCTATTTTTTTACTTACATTTTAATCATCTGTTAATTGCAGAGTTCATTTGCAAACACATTTAAGTTTTAAAAAAGAAAACTGCCCGGAATAAGCACATTTAGAAAGCGGTCTTTTTTTGTGTGTGAACACGTCCGCCCCCTCGGTCCCGACTTAATACCTGTATTTAGAGTAATGTGGCAGCGTTTGAACACCTGCACGGCACCATGGATGTGCGAGTGGCGTCCTGTCATTGATGTACGCTGTGCGATTTGACACGACCACCTGGCTGCAGAATAATGACATATCTGCTCCCACACGCTGCTAAAGAGGCGGCGATCAGGGCAGCTCCGTCACAGCGGGCCCGCCCCATGTGACACCCAGCGGTGAGGACGGCGGAAAGAAATGGACAGCAGGAGGACGGACGCAGACATCATGGCGCCTACAACCGCCAACACAGACGGCTGCTGTCAAAGTGCCACAAACCAAATCTTAAAAACTGTTAAAGTGAAAATATCTCTTAGCAAGCGCGGAGATCCACAGAAATGGTCAACGCCAACGACAAATCTGTGACGTTTACACACACGCAATATACGCGTATATTGTGTATATATATATCGTAAATCTGAAAATATGTCATTATAATAATCAGTAAATAAACCAAAATCTCTCTTCATTAGTTTGTTATGAGTGACATCCTTTTTGACATTCTAATTTACTTAGAAAATCCAGTTCCAGTGGTGATTTTTAAATATGCTATGAGTTAATACGTATAAACTCTCAGACCCATTGTCTTATAATGATCATTGTATTTTTGTTATTTTAGTATGAGCTCCACAGTGGGAACTGAACCACCAGCAGTCCTGCTGCCTTGCTACGTGGCCTGGGATTTGAACCTGCAGGCCAGTTTTTAAGCTCTTTGTGAGCTCAGTTCCATTCACTGTGTGCCAGCAGAGTCTCTGCCATGTCTGCTGCCATGGAAACAAACCAATGGCCAGGTCACCAAGGCCGCGGCATGCAGGAAACTTTGTAGTCGCCTCTGCGATGTAGATTTGATTCTTTGGGTTCGCAGCCCTCTGAACCTCAGTCTCTGATTTTTTTTTCCACCTCTGGCCGCAGGTCAGTTGTCACAGCATCACGTCTGCACTCAGACGAAAACTGTGCCGACTTTCCACTCCGTATTAAACACTTTATTCACAGAAGACAGCTGAGCATAGCGTTTCATGAATTCTCAGTCATTTACAAATATATATATATATATATATATATATATATATATATATATATGAAACAATTTTCTACAACAATTTATATAGAATTAAAAACAAAACAAAACAGAGAATGTATAGTGTTTTTGTCTTCTAATCGTTGTTAATATTTTATTACTGAATCTATAATTTATCTGTCATTAAAAATATTTTCAAAATTAATTACATTTATTTATATGAGACATGAATTATTAGATTTCACCCCCAACAAAATTAATATACATTAAACAATAAATAAAAAAATAAAAGAGACGTAGATTTCATAAAATCACATTTTCATATTTACATTGGGTATATATTGTAATATATTAAATTATATTTGAGAAGTCTTTCAACTATCTCAATTTAATTTGTCATTTTAAAATAATGTTAAAACTAATATTTTAAATATCGAATAAATTAAATGTGTGTGTGTGTGTGTGTGTGTGTGTGTGAGTGAGTGAGAGAGAGAGTGACATTGGAGAGGTTTTTGTCTGTTGTTTCTACAGTCACAGCTTCATCATAAACTTTAGTAAAAAGAAAATTGAGGTTCAAGTTTGTCAGAAGGCACATAGGATATTTAAGCCGATATTTCACTACTTCTTTGATGGAAACAAAAGAACTTAAATCACAATCATGCACTTTGAGTGTTACAGTCTTAAATTAACACTGTCAATTTTGCTGTGATTGGCAGTTGCTTTTTTGAAAGCAATCAGCACTAAAATGGATACATTTGTGGCAAACAAGAATTTTAACTCGTTTCCATTTCAAATCTAAAACAGACGTTCAGCGGAAGTCAAACTGGATTAAAGTCTGAAACAGCTAATGAACTGACCAATCAGATCAGAGGAATGAGAACACACAGCGTGTGAGCTGACCGTGGCACTGATGGTGGTGAAACACACACACAGGCGTGTGTGTGTGTTTCTGCATGTTGGGTTTGATTTTGCTTCATGATCCCTCATCTCACGGCCGAAAGCATCGGCAGCCATCATCCACCGCGCACGCAGACGAGCAGCGAGCAGCGCTTAAAGCAAAACTGGGCTTCCACGGCCATCCATTATCAGTGACAAGCTAAATGTACCATGGTACACCATATGGCACAGAGAGAGAGTGAGCAAGAGACTACAGCAAACTACGGGGGGGAGAAAAGAAACGAGTGCTGGAGCGCATCACAATGAAGGTGTTTTTATTTCTCTGTGTTCAGTTTAAATAATAATCTGCAACACAATCAGGGGATTGTGGATCAATACTGGGCAAAAAAATTACAGTCGACATATCATCACTCTGTGTAAAAATGAGCTAATCAACCAATCAATCAACCAGGAACATTGATCAGTTACTTCAGGCGGAGCTCATATGGTGCAGAATGTTAGGTAATTATTGATGAGGTCCCAAAAACTAGATGGACACCAGCAGACCTCACACCTCAGGGTGGATAAAATAATAATAATAACAATAATGTTTTAACTAGCAGGTCACACAGAAACGTGTCTGCACGGGGTCACTGACCCTCCTCCTGGAGGTCATCAACCCTGCACAGGGTCACCGAGCCTCCTCCTGAAGGTCACCTATCCATGCTTCCTGTGTGTACCTGCTGATTAGCCAAGTGTGGTGTTTCACAGCTTCTGATTGGCTGAACACACCTGAATTAATTACACATGCAAGGCAGCTGATCTCTAAGAGCAGGGTGGGTGATCTCTGACTATTTTAAAGACCCAACTGTCTTTAAACTACAGATTATAGCAGTGTTAAAAAAAAAATCTGCATTTTTGGAGTTCTAAGTTTAAAATGAAATAAAAAAATGTCCTAACCCACTCGGTGATCACTGACATCACATACAGATGTTAAAGGTGACTCAAACCATCACCTCAACCCTGCACCAGGAATCATCCATCCACTGAACGCTGATGAACCTCCACGTGTTGTTTCCAGAGATTAAAATCCAGTTGACAAAGTCTGAAGCATTGACTGCTTCATCTGCACGGGTTCAGCTGACTGGACGTGATGTTTGACACGTTACCCTCACAGAAGGACTCTGTGAGCTGCTGAAGTATTGATGTTCTCATTGTCGTGCGTCCAGTTCATTTGGGGTTAAGGTAATGTTTCTTATTAAGGGTTAGTTTTATTGGCATTCATGAAAACTAAACCACATATTTCACATAATGGTCCACATGAGCCTGTAACACATTTGTCCACTGGGGGCAGAATGTAGCTAAACCGTCCCTGACTGACAGGTATTAATAAATGCTGCTATGTCACAGAAACTATCCTGACAGACAAAATAATCAATAATACATCACTTAAATTTATTGCGTCATCATGTTACACAAGCAACATGGAAAGCGAACTGAAAACATACCAAAAAATGTTGCATGTAGGCAGCTACTTTTGCCAGCTTGGGATGGACGGGATGTCTGGCTGGGGGGTTGTGAACCAGGACCTAAGACAGTTGGATGCAGCAATGGATGGCACAGCTGTTTGATCCCTGACATGATGGAGGTCAAATGTGTATTTTGAGGTCAGAGACTTCAAAGTATGTTTTTTTTTTTCTTTTCTCACAGTGATAATTTTCAATTATTTCATCTGGTCCTAAACAAAAACTAAATCCCATCTTCTTTCTGATGGTCCACCAACAACAATCCACTTAATCTGACATACACTCACCAGAAGATTCATTAGCCACTAGAGGTTACTGGGGGGGAATCTGCAGTGAATCTTACATTTAGTTTGACTTCTGTTTCAGTGCAGACTGTATGAACCCAAAACATGTTTTTTTCCCCTTGTCAACTTCATTTAATTTGTTAATATTCATCCATTCCTGCATTTCAGGTCTGAAAGACTGTCCAAAAAAAGTTGGGACACTAAAGCATTTACTACTTTGCCATTCCTTCTCACAACACTAATAAGACGTTTTGCTATTGAGGACACTAAGCGATGAAGCGTTTCAGGTGTTATTTTGTCCCATTCTTTCTGCAAACATGTGTTAAGATGTGTAACAGTTCGGGACCATTAATGTTGCATTTTCCGTTTCCAAATTTTCCACACATTCTCTACTGGAGACAGGTCAGGACTGCAGGCAGGCCAGTCCAGAACCCGTTCCCTCTTCTTCTGCAGTCATGCCTTTGTAATGTGTGCAGAATGTGATTTTTCAGTCTTGTTGAAAAATGCATGGACGTCCCTGGAAAAGATATCATCTTGAAGGCAGCATATGTTGCTCTAAAATCTCAGTGGACTTTTCTGCATTAATGCTGCATCACAGAAGTGTAAATGACCTCTGTCAAGAGCACTGACACAACCCCGGACCATGACAGACCCTGGCTTTTGGACTTGTTGCTGATAACAGTCTGGATGGTCCTTTTTTATCTTTGTTCCAGGAGCACACAGCATCCATTTCTTCAAAAGAAGATCTGGAATGTTGATTCATCTAACCACAAAATGCATTTCCACTGTATGATGGTCCAACCCAGCTGTCTCCAAGCCCAGACAATTTGAGGCCGCTTATGGACAAGGTTAACATAAGCCTTCTTTTTTTGCACAGTAAAGTTGGTGAATGTAACTCTGGATTGTAGAGTTTGACAAAGGTTTCCCAAAGTAATCCCTTGCCCATGTGGTTATATCAGCTATTGATGAATGACAGTTCTTGATGCAGTGACATGTGAGGGATCACAGATCACAAGTGGTCAGGTTAGGCTTGCACTCTTGCCCTTGACACACTGAAATTCCTCCATATTCTTTACATGGTTTAATGATATCATGCAGTGTTGAAGGAGATGCATCCAAATCCCATCTATTTTCTATACCCGCTTAGCCCAATTAAGGGTCACAGCAGTTGTAGGGCATGAGGCAAACTACACCCTGGACAGGAATGTGCTGCAGGCCTTGAATGCAGGAATGGATGAAGGTGACCATACAAAACATGAATGCATTAAATATCTTGGGTTCATATTGTCTGCAGTGAAATAGAAGTCAAAGTAATCATAAGAATCACTGTGGTGTTTTATTATTATTATTTGCACTTTCCATACAGTGACAAACTTTTTCTGATTTGGGGTTGTAATGAAAACTATACAGAGTAACTTGTGCGTGCAACACAGATTTTTTTTGCACATAGGACAAATGACCTCAGAGTAAACATGATAATTTGTCTGCACGACATCAATCTATTGCACACATCATAGAGATCTAATGTGCAACATTACCGTAACGTGCACAAAATATATTATAGAGCATACAGAGACTATAAATAGTGTGTGATTTGGAGTGGTATATTCTGTTATTCAGCTCCACCGGAATGAATGAGTTTTGTCCTCCATCAATCTCAAAAATGTTGATCACACAGTGTAAGAAAAGAAACTGCAGCACAACCTCAAATGAGTGAAATTTTAATTAAAAAAAAACACACAAAAGACAAGTGTGCACACAACTGTGTGTGTGTAAGAAGACAGCGTATTGGCGAGGCTGTTACCTAAAATCGTGCCACAGGAAACATCTGTTCAGACAAAACAGACGTGTTGAGTTTAGACGGAGCCACAAAGAGGGCACCGCCACACACACAAACACAGTTACACACACAAATGTAATTAACATACATCACCACCACCCCCACCGCACCCCCACAAAAAAAATCAGACATTTATGTAATAAACACAAATTATTTTTTTCTTTCTTTAATGATCCAGACAATAAACTAGAGGTGAACTCACAGAGCATATACACCTGAGCGATCACTGAATTAACAGCGTTCCATGTTTTTTGTTCTAATTTCTTTAACAATAGCACTAATTCATTAAGATCAAAATGTAACAAATCCGAATCCTGATCTGAACCACATTTCAAATGACTGCCAGGTTTAATCAACATCAGTGCACATAGAACATGTTCAAAATGTTGAAATATGCCCAATTTACTCTGCAAAATGTAAAAACACAATCCAGAATACACAGTCAACACTTTCATCAGCATCACTGTGATCCATTTCTTATTGCTGCTGTATTATGTGCATCTACTTGTGCAAACCCTTGTGTTAATAAGGTTCCAGAGGATCTAAAAAAAAAAAAAAAAAAAACATGCCCGGCCTACAGACAAGCACCTGCCAATCAAAACATGAGTTTTTAACTCTTTCAGATAATCTGAAGAGTGCATCAGATCAAGTGTGGAAGTGTAGCGGAATTTAAAACAACAGGAACATGAGTTTGCATTTTCACAGAAGCCTTCATTTGAATGGGATGAATGAAGGAGTGCTGGACAGGTGAAAAGGATGCAGTGAAAAGAATAAAGTGGAAGAAAAATGAAGAGAGGAAATAAAAGATAGAATTTACAGGAAATGCAAAGAAGATGTGAGGAAGAGATGGAGGGAGAGAAGGAAAGAGAACAAAGAAATGCAGTCAAAATACAGAAGAGGAAGAAACACATCTGACTCTACCCACATTTTATTTTATTTATTTTTGCAAAGTAAAACTTCAGCATCGCAACAAACACAAAGATGTGACACAAAGTACAAACAAACAAAAAACAAAGAAACAACAACAACAAAAAAAGGTTTAAATGGACAAAATTACTGCTAGAAAACACCCCGCCAAATTACATTAAAATATACAATAAATCAGCCAAAATAACACATTTTAATTCAATTAATTTTTCAACTTATATTAAATTTCTTTAAAAAAAAACTAAAAAATAAATAAATAAGCCCAAATAAAAATAAATAAATAAATAAATAAAATAAACCGAAATAAAATCAATAAAAATTACCAACCAATAAAACTAATTTCAATCAATTTGTTATTAAATTAACAGGTCAAATGAGGGTAAAGAAGTTAAATGGATGAATTAAATATTAGAAACAATGTTAAATTACATAAATAAATAAAAAAAACTAATATAGCCATAATTACTACTCAAATCTAGATACCTGTTATGTATAAAATGTTTTAAAAATTAATTTGCAAAAACACAACCTAAAATAACCCATATACTATTAATAATTTATTATTATGATCATTAGTAGTAGTAGCAGCAGTAATAGTAATAGCAGTAAATTAAAAGGAACATTTTAAAAAGGCCTTTTCAATTATTTTATTGTTGTTTACAAAAATGCATTTAGCAACAATATTTTCACTTTTTATTCACCTCTGTTGGTGTTCGTGTGTGTGTTTCAGGGAAAGACTCCATCTCTCTCTCTCTCTCTCTCTCTCTCTCTCTCTCTCTCACACACACACACACACACACACACACACACACACACACACACACACACACACACACACACACACACACACACACACAGTTTTATAACAAAGACAGATTCTGTGCCACGTTGGCAAAGCCCAGGGGGCGATGGCAAAATCGTGCCAATGACACACACACACACACACACACAAACAGAACATCAGTATTCCAGTCGACTCGCTTGTTTGCTTTGTTCAGCTTCGACTTGCTGCTGGTTTTTTAAGAATTATTTTTATTTTATACCAAACATCTCGACACAGATGAAGCCTGAACACGTTAGGTCACTATCATTTCTAATCATACAAACCTCAACATAAAGATTCATTAGATTGATAACAAATAGTCTCCAAAAGTGTTTTGGTTTGGGACGACTTTAATGTCAAATATAGTGCATTTCTAAAGCAGTTCTTCCATCAGATGCATGTGTTCAAAGCTCCAGTGATACCCCCCCCCCCCCGCGCACGCGCACACACACACACACACACACACACACACACACACACACACACACACACACACACAGAGAAAGCACTCCTGCGCTAACAATAATAAGGCAGACAACAGAGGAGTAAACTAGCACTGAAGTTAAAGTTCTACTGAAGTACACTGTTATATTGTATATTAGCCCAGTTATTACCAGAATTATTACCACAGTGAATAACACGGTTATTACCACACTTAACAGTTACCATAATTATACCACAGTTATTAACAGTTAATATGATAATTGTTACCACAGTTATTAATGGCTACTAGCATAATTATTACCACTGTTAGCATAATTATTACCACAGTTATTACCATAATTATTATGCATTAATACCAGAGTCATTCCCACACCGATAAAGACTTCCATTTTTCCCATCATTTGTATGTTCCTCAAATTTGATGATGAATAATCATGGCTCCACATTGTGTTTGTTTTTCTGAGATCACAATCATATATGAAAAAAAAAAAAAATCAACACACACACACACAATCTACAATTTCAGCCCATCTGTCACCAGAAGCTGGTAACTTACAACCTGATTTTTAATTTTTTATCATATCATGCAGAATATACAGTATTTTCCAGAGTACAAGATGCAACTGTTAAAAAAATGCCTCTTGAAGGAAAAAACTCATATAAGTCGCTCCAGAGTATAAGTCACACTGTTGTGGGAAATAAACATTGTGTACTTTTTTATTTTGTTTAGTGCTTTGATTCCTGGTAAATTCTTATATAAATAGTCATTATAATTATTATCATTCGTAGTGATGAATGTGTGACCTTTCGGAATATAAGTCGCACCTGAGTATAAGTCGCAAGATCTCCCAAACTAAAAAAATAAAACCTGCACCCTCTTAGCCCTTTGTGGAACAAGTTGCCCACCCCTGATGTAGAGAATACATTAGAGTCCTGAGTCCAGAGTCAGGACTCTGATGAAGATGTAATCTCTACATCAAAATGCTAGTCTCTTTTATGGTTTTCACAGACATTTGTGTTACACCGGCGTTTCCCTTTTTTTTTTCAGAAAGTGATTGCTGTTGCAATCTTAATGGGGTTGCCTTAACGGATCAACGACTATGGACGATTGGCAGAGTTGCCAGAGTCACTTTGAAAAAGTAATCCAATTGCTGAAAAAAGAACTTAGTTACTTTACCAGTTACTCAATTTTAAAAGTAACTAAGTTAGATTACTAGTTACTTTATTAGTTACTTTAAGCAGCTGCTGACAACAACCTTCCCTGCCACCTCAACATCAAAATGATAACCGGTTTTGCCAATACTCACTTTATTGGAACTGCATTTTTAAAACTAACACAAAGTAAACAATGTATGTCCTGATATTTTAAGTTGAACTTAAATAATATTACCTGAAAAAAATACCTTACTGTAAAAAATGAAATAAAGTAAGTCTTTCTTGACTTCAATGAACATAAATACTTATTTTATGAAAAAAGATAATGCAATGATAAAATGCCCTTGGCGTATGAGCATTGTCTTCTTTATAATATGCAGTTGTTTAATTGGTATATATGTACCTAAAACAAATTACTTATTTAAAAATCATACAATGTGATTTTCTGAATTTTGTTTAGATTCTGTCTCTCACAGTTGACCTATGATAAAAATTACAGACCTCTCCCTTCTTTGTAATTGGGAAAATTTGCAAAATCAACTTACTTATTTGCCTCTCTCTCTCTCTCTCGCTCTCTCTCTCTCTCTCTCTCTCTCTCTCTCTCTCTCTCTCTCTCTCTCTCTCTCTCTATATATATATATATATATAATTAATTATACATTTATTGTTATTTACATTAATTATTAAGATCCTATTGTCTTATGTACAATTTGTACATGTTCAATAGTGCCCCTCTATCAACCAATCAATCATAAACAATATTTTCTTTTTAATGGCGTCTGCAGGAGACCATGCGTGTGCACATACATGAGCTTTTGTCAATAGCGGAAGTTAGCCTTGAGTTTGCGGAAGTTAGTATGCACACTTACATCCGCGAAATGTCTTGTAAATCACTCCAAAAGTGTTATCGCATTGCAAAAATGAGAATTTTCAGTTTTAGATGTGTTTCTTTCTTGCTAGCTTTTACACAATATATGACAAAGAGGTTATATTTACACACAAACGAAATAGAGTTTGCAGCTAGCTAGACCAGCCTGTGATGTCACCACGTTAATGTCCGCAAAATGTCTTGTAAATCACTTCAGAAGTGTTGTTAGGTTCTAAAAAGCGTTTTCAGTTTTAGAAGTGTTTATTTCTCACTAGCTTTTACATAATGTATGACAAAGAGGTTATATTTGTACACAAATGAAACAGTTTGCAGTTGGTTAGACCAGCCACTGATGTCACAGTATTTCTCTACTGTGATTGGGTGTCACCTCGCCCCTCAAAAAAAAAAAAAAAAAAAAAAAAGAAACACAGAACAGAATGAGAATGTGACTTTTTAACCTCTTAAAATAAGTCAAGGTTAGCCATCTTTGAATTTGTCCAAGGTCTGTGTCCTGTTAATGTGAAGACTCTGGCAGTAATAGGACTGGACAGATGTTGAGCACAGACAGATGGATAGACAGATGGATAGATGGACGCAAAGTCTTCTCAATACCCGATAGCCATATTTAATGGGTAGACTAGCCACACTATCTCTGCGATCGACTGGTCAATTGTAATGTTGATGTATTATGTATTAGACATTCCTGATTTATACTATATAAAAATACGAAAATAATATTAACGCACAGTGACTTGGAGAAGTAACTTTAATCTGATTACTAATTTGGAAATATTAACGCGCTAGATTACTCGTTACTGAAAAAAGTGGTCAAATAAGAGTAACGCATTACCGGCATCCCTGACGATTGGAGATCGGATCTTTACTGACCATCACGTGTTTGTACAATTTGAAAGGAGACAACGACTTTATACATGAATTTGTGTGAACCAGAGCAGGAGTGATTCTACATGGCTGTGGTGGGCGAACACAGGAGGAGAATTCTGCAGGATACATTTCTCAGGGTACGTATGTACTGATACTTTGTGCTCATTTTAGTTTTGTTTTTTCTGAATACAAAAAGCAACCAACATTGACATACTGGCATACAAGTCCAAGAATGAAACTGTAATTGGACGTAGGCGAGTTACCTTTACGCAGCTAAAAATCTGTTCCAAATGTTACGTAATGGTTATGGATTATGGCTATGAATCTGTCTTGTATTTTTCTGATGCACTCCTGCATATTTTACTTTTATCAGCTACATCAGGGCCCACATAAGTTAAAGACTTTGAAGAAATGATTTATAATCTAGTATATAATTTTTTTTAAAAGATAGTGTTGACAGAAGTGAGATATGCCCTTTAAGAATTTGTAATAGTCTTTTCTTACAACTGACGTTAAACTAAATGGATCTGTTTTTGAAGCAGTTTATACTTCAGAGAAGCAGGATTTTATAAAATAAAAGTGTGCGGCATAGCTACATAGCTAATCCACTAACTGCTCTTGTGCTCAGAGCTAATGTCCATCACAACAGACGTCGCAAGAATAACGACAGCTTACGACTGGTCCTGAACATGAACAACAACCAAAAATAAGCACTGAAATGAATCTAAATTTAATCTGAAATTTACTGTCCAAAATGTTAGAATGACATAGTGAGCACAGGTGTGTCCATTCTATGAAGAGTGATATGACAGATTTAATCACACTGGTTTTAATGTAATAAGGAGAAGACTTAAGTCCAGTCCAGGTCCTGAGGCCCGTTGGTGCCAGTGCTTATCACTGAATACTGTAATGTGACATGCATTAGAGGCTACAACTCCCTCTAGTGGCTCATGCCCATTTCCAGCAGGGTGGACTGAGACAATGCAGATGAAGTGTGACAAGTACAGTTGACCTGGAACCAAACCCAGGTCTACATATTGGTAATCAATCACCTTCTGCACTCAGCTACGTGCTCCGTTTTAATAAATGCATAAAATCTGAGTAATGCTGATTTCCAGCTCAGACAAACTTCTCTTAAACATCGGCGCAGGTGAAACCAGAACAACCATAAAGGAGGATTTTATTGATGCTAAAAGTCCCATTTTTTTCTTGTTCAAACTTCCAAAGTAGAACATCTCGTTTTAGTGTTTTCAACATCTGAACGTAAAAATATAATTTTGACGACGGTTAACCTCAGAGTGTCCGGCCGCCAAAGCTGCAGGATGTCATGTGACAGGATGTTTCATGTTGAATATTGTGATTAGAGATGCTGATTACAAGCTGCTGCAGAGTGAAGAGCAGAGTCTGATTATTAACTGTGTTCAGGTGCCCAAGAAAAAAAAAAAAAAAAGAAAAACCCAAACCACACAGATCTGTCCAACAATCTGTCAGTGTCATCGCTCCGCACAGGTGTACAACGGCAGCACAATCACACATTCAAATCATTCAGCGCGATGAGACGTTTGACTCCAGGAAACAACACCTGAAGAGACGACCCAGAAAAATGGGGGGAGGGCAACAGATGAAGTTATACCCCCCCCCCCCCACAAATTATTATTAGTGTAATATAACCAAATTACCAGTGCAATTACCCCCCCCCCCCCCAAAAAAAAATACCAGTACTGTTACAAACCAAAACATTACCAGTCCATTTGCAAACCCCCCAAAAATTGAATCCAGTTAGTAAAAAAAAAAAAAAAAAAGACCAGGGGCCTCATGAAAATTCAGTAAGGTATATCTTATATATTATATTCCAATTCTAAGGTGGAACTATGCTAGTATACTAAGGTATATCTAAATATCTAAAAAGGAAGAGTAAAATAGAAGAGTAGAAAAGAGTAGAGGAGAGCCACTTAGGTGCCTGGTCTTGAGAACTAGGGATGGTAGGTTGAAAAGCTTTTTTATCCCATGGGAACTCTCCCTACCCATCCAAGCGGCTCACGAAAAAAGGATATATATAATAATAAATAATAAGACATAAGACATCATATATATAACTAATATACAACATATACAATAAATATGGTACTATATAATATACAGGAGTAGGTTATAAAACCTAAATATTAATACAGGAGAAGATTGTAGCATAGGTATTTTAGTATGTAGACTAGTAGTAAAATTAAATTATAGTTAGTAGGCTAAGCTATAAATCTGGTATTTTATTATAGAAAGATAAGCTATGAGGTAATGTGTATTGGTATCTATCTAAAGTAACTCTGCTAGCATACTATAGGAAAATAAAAAAGCATAATAAATCAAAATAAAATAATAAATAATAAATAGCATAATAAAAAAAAAACAATCTATATGCTATCAAATGGAAACCTAAGAACTTAGGTACTACATGTTGACATCTTTAAAAGAACACAAACTGATGAATCATTAAAAATCTACATCATGTAAAATAAAGTTGTAAATAAAAATAAACTAGTTATAGTAAGAAGAGCTAAATTAGCCGTTAATAAGCCAACCGTACCTACCAAGCTAACAAGATAAACAAAAACGGTAATAGGTGTACAAAGTATAATAGCGTAGTTAAACCTACAATAACGGTATTAACAAATACATATAAAAATAAATGTGGACAAAAGTATGAATTAATGTGGGTTATCAAACATAAAAGAACCAACTATACTGTAAGCTATGATAAACGGTGCTACACCCAGCTGTACAAATGCAGTGTATGTACAAAGACTTGCGTTGACTTTGTACTAAAAGTTGGCGTACTCCAAAAACCCTGAATCAGGCATAAGCACAAACATATTCAGATATATCAAAGTGTGCGTAGCCATGAATCCACGGACGTTGGGTTTGTACATTCCACTGATCAGCCAGCTCACGCTGGAATGCCCATGATGCCAAGATGGCCAGCGTGGTCAGCACTTATGTGGGCACAGACAACCCATGGCTCCTCGCTGTAATTCGCTCTGGACCGGCTGCAGTTCTGTGTGCAACTCCAGTAACAGTGGCCTTGGTAAACGAAATCGGTTTATGAGCCAATTATCATCATTTGCAAGTAATTGCGTCGCGTTCCCTGACTACATGCTCATGTCGGATTGCACCATTTGGAAGGTACTTTAACAACGCTAACGCAGCCACTGTTAGTGCCATTTTATCACTTTGCGTCACTTTGCACGTGGTCTTATATCCAGCAATATAATTGCAAACACGTGGGTGTGTTAATTGTTCATCAGTGTGTCACTGATGTGCACATCACTCTGATGACTTCTTGTTTTTACACTATTAACGGTTCCCAGCATCACCTTTACATGTCCACAGTGGAACAATAGCTGTACAAATGTGCGTATGCTAGCCAGGATTTTTGCGTGATGCACCGTACATTTCCACGGTCATTTCACTTTTGATACAGCTGAGCGTTGCCGTGGAGACAGGTGTACACCAGGTTTTTGTATGTAAGCACGCTTTGTACATGAGGCCCCAGTCATTTTACAAACCAAAACAAATTACCAGTCCAGTTAACCCCCCCCAAAATTAACAGTCCAGTTGTAAAAACAACAACAAAAAAAACAAAAACAAATTACCAGTCCAGTTAAACCCCCCAAAATTAACAGTCCAGTTGTAAAAACAACAACAAAAAAATTACCAGTCCAGTTAACCCCCCCAAAATTAACAGTCCAGTTGTAAAAACAACAACAACAAAAAACAAAAACAAATTACCAGTCCAGTTAACCCCCCCAAAATTAACAGTCCAGTTGTAAAAACAACAAAAAACAAAAACAAATTACCAGTCCAGTTAACCCCCCCAAAATTAACAGTCCAGTTGTAAAAACAACAAAAAACAAAAACAAATTACCAGTCCAGTTAACCCCCCCAAAATTAACAGTCCAGTTGTAAAAACAACAACAAAAAAAAACAAATTACCAGTCCAGTTAACCCCCCCAAAATTAACAGTCCAGTTGTAAAAACAACAACAACAAAAAAAACAAATTACCAGTCCAGTTAACCCCCCCAAAATTAACAGTCCAGTTGTAAAAACAAAAAAAAAACAAAAACAAATTACCAGTCCAGTTAACCCCCCCCCCCCCCCCCGCAAAAAAAATTAACAGTCCAGTTGTAAAAACAAAAACAAACAAAAAAAAGCAGCTTGATAAGACCAAGTCTACATGCAAGCTGTGCAAGATGGTCAAGCATTTTGGAAGGAATGCTGGAGTGCATTTAGCACGCCATCAGCTGAAGGAAGTGGAGCAGCCACAACAGCTAACATGAGCAGCTGTCCAGTGAATACAGCAGCACTTTAACAAACTCCCAGCCAATACTTAACGTGAAAAAAAACTACATCATCGTCTGTTTCACTTCTAAAGGCCTGCACCCCTATAGCGTCACAACAAAGGCTTCAGAGCCATGATGCAGACAACTGAGCACCTTTCTTAGCGCACTGCAGCACTTGACAAGATCCCGAACGTAGCAGCTGTATGTGCTGAATTGATTTGCAATCAAAAAAAAAATGTTTTTGAATCAACATGATTTTGAACTAATCGTGACCCCATGAATCGGAATGGAATCGAATCATGAGATACTGAAACATTCACATCCCTAGTGACAACTGTGCACAACATATCTATAATCTATAAACTGAAAAAAGTTGTGTTTAAATGCTAAAACTCTATTTTTTTTTAAATGAAGTAAGATATAGTCTGTGTTTAAGTCATAAGATTTAAGTCATAAAAATAATTTTCTTTGGCAACACTATAATTGTATTTATTAGCCTTTAAATAAGCGATTCAAAATGTGACAATGGCAATATGTCATATTTTTTCACCTGAAGGAAAAAATTTCAAATGAACACACGGCCATGAATTTCTTTTGTATCGACCATATTTTGTAAATGTTTGTGAGAAATAAACACTTCGAAATCTAGCGCATCAAGCAAAGTCAAAGGTAATTTCCGATAATTTCAGAACTGCATGCATGCACACACACATTTCCTCCTGTAGATGGTGTTAAAGGAAAATAAAATATTCATTATGAAATTTCCCCCAGATAAATATATATATATATATATATATATATATATATATATATATATATATTTTATTTTATTTTTAAATGAGCTGCAATTTTGAAACACGTTTCAAAAATAAACCGATTTGATAATGCTCGAATTTTGGGAAAAACTAAAATTTACAGCGTTAATGGTATGAGCCAACTGCTATTCATAATATAATATGCAAATAAGAGAAGGGAAATAAAGTAAACTCAATTGTTGGAAGAAACATTTAAAAGTTTTTAACAGTTACCATTTTTAAATATACATTTTAAAGTGTCCAAACTCCAGTGGTTTCTCCTCACTAGAATTTTAAATCACCTGCACCAACATGCCATATTTTTCATCTTAAAAAAAAACATCAAGTTGCTTGTGTGTGAAATAATCCTCCAATTCTAAAAAATTACATACATACTCTAATAAAATGAAATTGTCTTTCCAGCTACATTTGTGTAATAAGAATAATAAAAAAGAAATAAAAGCTAACAAAGAATAAAATGATGATAATAATATATATTTGAATAATATTAGATTTGATATACTAATGGTACATAATAAACATACTGAAAAACTATTTTTATAAAGGAACATTATACTGAAACACACGTGTGTCACTGTACACGTTAAAGTGCTGTGTCAGTCAGATATAATATTGTCCTTTTGAGGTAGAATCTATTTGAAATCTGCACTGATTCTTTTCAGTCAGCCTCCAAAATGTTATATAAGTATGACCTGGTGGTGGCACTGTTACGAGGTCATGAAGTCACAAAAATGGACAGAACATTCTCTTTTTTTGCCCCACCTCCTCCTGCCAACAAATTAATTTGTATTTCACTGTTTTATTTTTTAATCTCTCAGTTTTTCTCTCCGTCTTTCTGTCCATTTTTCCTTCTCATCCATCGTTCATTCATGATTCAGTTCTCTTCCGTATTTATTCCTCCCTCTTTTCTTTCCATCCTCAGCTCATCTTCTTTCAACTCTCTCGCCATCTGCCGTCCTCTCCATCTCCATCCTTCTCTCCTCCCTCTCTCTCTCTCTGTCTCCTGGTGTCTCTCGTCCCTCCCTCCCTCCCTCCCTCTTCACCCAAAAAACTTGGCAGTGATCCTCGTCATGTTTTTTTCCTCTCTCTCCCCCTCGTTTGGGGGATTGCGAATGAATGCGATCCAATCTAGACCTCAGCTAAGAGACATGAATTTTCATTAATTACAACCTTGTCAGCAAAAGCATTATGGGAGCTGAATATGAAAATGCTAATGAGGGGAGCTCATTTGCATATTCTTCTTTGTTGGAATGTCATTAATTATTACTTTTTATGATGATGAATACAGCTGTCGATGGCTGGCCCTCCATGCCTAATTAGCTATCAGAAAATCCAACCATCAAAAAAAAGGAGCCCCGCCACAAACTTTACTTTTTAGATTTTTGTCTTTTTGTTCTTTTCACTGAGTTTCATACTCTGCAGTTGTACTTGAATCAATATTTTCCTTCTTTAGCCGATCAACAATCAATTCTATGTTTACATCCCAACAGTAACAGGCAACACTTTGATTTTTATCAATTTAGCTCTGGAGTACAAACTCGCTTATTAGTGAAGCATTAGAATGTGTCACCTTAAACAGGCTCAGCGGTTGTCGCTTAACCCACTAGCTCACTCACCTGTCATTCTGCCTCCATTATTAAGTTCCTTTGATCTGAACACCTTGACGAGTGGTCACTAAGTTTATTCACATAACGAGCTCAGACAGGTCTGTTCAGTCAACTAAGAGCTAGCAGACACCAGGTTTAGCTAACCTGGACTTGGTTTCATAAAGCGGTGTAATCTTTAAGTCCACTAAACTTACTTAGTCGACTACTACGGTTAGTCGCCCACCATTATCCATCTAATCACAGTTTCACATCAACGGCTAAACGTGTAGATTAGACGTTTTACGTTGGTCTACGATTTCCACAGGCATAACGGCCTCACGAGTGCCACTGCCAAGAAAGGCCCCCAATGCGCAAGAATTTGGTTTACGTCCGGGTTGGTTGTTGTCATGAACTATTCATTCTTTGTTTCGTTAACTGGCATATTAACATTTAGGGACACATACAAACTGCAGAACAACATACTTAGCTCTTAGCGTAGCAGTTCTTCTACATACTTCCGTCAAGCCTTTTTTTGCACACAACACTGCTCATCGCAACAGCAACGCCTGGTGGCTAATGTGAGAACTGTTACAAACACATCACAACAGTCATCTGCTACAACCATGGCCAAAAGCAGAGGTCGATCACCTTTTGGAGGAATATGAGCGATGTGGGGGTGCTCTTGAGTGTTCCATCAAGTGTTGGTACATGTTAGCTGCCATTTTTTGAGGTAAGACACTGAAGTTTTGTTGACGAAAATAAGATTAGCCTCCCTCTGTACCAGGCTAAAAACTTTAGTCTGGTAATGCGAAACCTTAGCCGACTAAGCACTTTGTGCAAAGACTAACATAAAAAAATAAAAATTAAAAATTAGTCGTGAGTTTATTTGACTAAACAAGATTAGATTGCTTTATGAAACTGGGCCCAGTAGGCAGAGCAGCGGTACGGGTAATCCTCACTAGCATTTTTGGTGTACAATACCAAGACCTACCACCAATTCAAGATATTTATAACCTTATATCGGAGCACATTTAATCATAGTTCCTGTAGTTTTAGTCCCACATTCTGTATTTTAATATTTATGCTACTTTGGCATTAGCGGTTGTAGTCCTACACCTCGTCAATGTTTGTACTTTAACTCGTTAGCCGGGTTAACCTGACCCCAGCTTGATTAGTACTTCAGTACTAATCAAGTTGGGGCATTTTAGTCATCTGAGGATATTTAGTCAAACCACTAATCATAAATTTTAAACCCTTGTGCATCTGATCCTTTACCTCTAGTCCAAGACTGCCATAATTTCAGATTAGCATTTACCACCCTATATCTTTTCTCTTTGTTTTTAAAGATGACCGTTATTCAGAGATACTTTAGTTTTATAGGACAATAGCTTTTTTTAGCTGTAGATATTTTTAGCAAAATAAATAAATAAATAAAACATTATTACACCTCATATCCGTTCTAATCCTGTAATTTCTGTCCCAATCAATCAATCCTTTGCCCCCCATCTTTAGTCTAAAGTCTCCAGCACATCTAAGACCTCTAATTCCAACATATTTCATTGAACGCATTGTTGCAGGTACAAACTTTTAGCAGAAGGCATTTTAAGTTGAAAAATTAATCTTGGGTCCTTTTTTAACATCGAATCCTTATAGCTGGAGTCCTTGGGGGGATTGCAGCAAATCTCTGATATTTAAAGCTTCTGTTAGCTGTGGTCCTGTAGCATTCAGTACCATCAGTTAGTACTTGAAACCCTGTTAGTTCTTGTCCAACCATCTGTCTGATTTAATTGTTACTATTTTAGTATTAGTACCTGTAGGCCCAGAATACCTGTTACCTGCTCTTAACCCTTCTGCTGCTGTTGTATCGCCACCACCACTTACATTTTGGGTCTTGTCATTAGTGGAACATCTCGTCCAGCTACATCTTAACACAGAATAAGTCATTCAATTTATCAATCCGCAATACTCTGCATCATCATCGAGTTCTTAAGTTCTTGCTCTTAATGTCTAGTCTGAAAGACTTTAATCGTACCTAATCCTGACCTAGATCCTGTCATTAATCCTCCAGCCTTCACTTTAATTGTGACTGAATTAGTATGGCTTACCCCTTGTCCTTCAGCTCTAGTCTCACCATCCTAGAAGGCCCTAGCCTGTCCTAGGCTGTGAGAACTCAGATGAATGTCCCGTAACCCAAGAACCTTTAATTATTTGAAGCATTTGGCCCCCAGGCTTCCAAAGATAAACATCTTCATTATTTATTTTAATTTAATTAGCTGATGTTTCTTTTAGAAAAGCCAACTCTGGTCTTAACCAGATTCAGTCTTTTAGACTGAGCTCAGTCTTATTAGGTCTTTGGTCTGTTCAGCACTTTTAGTTAAAACGTTTACTCAAATATTTTCAGCCAACCTGCTATTTCCTATATTCCATAGTGTGAACTTCTTTAGTTTTTTTTTATTCTTGTTTGTTCAGTCTGAAATTCTTTTGATCCTCTAATCCCATTTATATATATATATATATATATATATATATATATATATATATATATATATATATATATATATATAAAGAAAGGGCAGGTATAAAATTAAAAAGCATATACAAGGATGCATTCCCTTCTCTTTTTTAAAGAAGAGACCAGAGAGTGTGCACAGTATCCCTCCAGGTGAGTCCAGGTCTCCTTGGGAATGTCCCTTCACCCCAAGAGAAGACAACATTGCAGACCAGCAGCTCATCACACATTCGAGAACAGATACCGGGGATCAAAAAGGGAGAAACCCAAGAAGAGGGAACATCTTTCACATGGTGAATTGTATATAATCTTGTTCTCACGGACACAACCCAACCTGCCTTTACGCAATTCAACAACTTAAGTAAACTATATACAAGAACAACAAATGGGGTGCCCTGCCAAGCACTGCCGCCATGAAAAGAAATTGTAATAATACAATTTTTGGTGGATTACAGTTCTAATCCTGGTTTAATCACTCACAGTTTTAAGAAATTAAACTTTTTTTGGCTCCCCTCACTCACACAGTACTGTGTAAGTAAGTCGGCTTTCGGCTTCTCCCTTGTTTGCACTCGGGGTCGCCACAGCAAATCCAAGGTGGATCTGCATGTTGAATTGGCACAAGTTTTACGCCGGATGCCCTTCCTAACGCAACTCCACATTACATGGAGAAATGTGGCAGGGGTGGGATTTGAACCCGGAACCTTCTGAACTGAAACCAAGCGCATTAACCACTTGGCCACCACCCCTGCTCGTAAGCTCCTTTATTTCTTTCATGTGTACCTCTAAATGCTTTGGCCTTTTACAGGAAACTTTATTATTTAATTGCGACTTTTTAGGTGTCCTTAGTTTTAGTGTAGGTTCTCTTCTTTTCCTTTACTTGTTTAGCTAAAGTACTTGAACACTCTATGAAACTAGTTAGCGGGTTATTGAGCAATGCAACAATCATTACTGATGAACAACTAGCAACAAAAATGAGTTAAACAGACCAGTTTGTAATAAGAGCAATGGTTTGATGGACATGTGCAACACCAGTGCTCATAACCAGTAACCAGTTCATTTTGATAAAAGTCAGATGATCAGGGGAGTCCCAAGATGGCCACCAGGAGACCCGCTGGACCACCTGAAAGAACGTATCACTGTCCAGGACTGTTTGTCTTTCTGTCCCCTTCATCTCTTCATTGTCTCTAAAAGAAGAAACAATGGTGACTGAGTGAATCTGCCCCATCCAAAAAAACCTCACTAACGACACCCCCCACCCCCCAGCTTAATGAATGCTAGGCTTAATTAGAGCACCATGATGTCAGAGGCATTAATTATCAGTTGGCTTGGTTTCAGAAAACCTTGTTTCTTTCTCTCATCTCTTTATTTTTGTAGTGTTTAGTGATTGTGATTTTTTCTCTGTCTTAGCCGAATCCAACAATATTCCGAAGCACTTCTCACACCGGATGGATATAAAAACGTTATCCAGCAGTTTTGACGGAGGTCATCATTAGAAATGTCTGTGATGTTACATAGTTCTTTTTCCATTTGTCGACGCTGCGACAACTCCAAGACTTCATAATCCTGATCAGGTTACCGGGCAAAACAGCTTTAGTCAATACAGGAAGGCAGAACTTTGAACAAAGTGTACTGATGAGAATTCACCATGGATCCATGAATATCCAAGTCCTTGCCAAGACCGGTGTCCTGCCACAATAATAACCTCCTAACCCCAACCCGAAACGAATACCGAGGACCAGTGCAGCATCACCGGTTACTACAACCCCAATTCCAATGAAGTTGGGACATTGTGTAAAATGTAAATAGCTTTTTTGAAACACGTTGCAGGCATCCACTTCAAAATGAGCAAATATTTGCACGAAAAAAAAACTATCAGTTTGAACATTAAATATCTTGTCTTTGTGGTGTATTCAACTGAATATAGGTTGACGAGGATTTGCAAATCATTGTATTCTGTTTTTATTTACATTTCACACAACATCCCAACTTCATTGGAATTGGGGTTGTAAGATTTCAGCCAATCAGCACAACTCTAACAATCATCTGCGGAACATCTTCTAGACGCGCCCCCACTTGAGATGATGTCACAGCAGAGGAGGGTTACAGTTATGCTGATTAGCTGGAATCTTAGTTAATGAAGATGTGCATCTTCACCGATCACCGGCATCAATCGATGTAATTACAGCAGGACGTCAGTTTCAGTATCTTATTCCTGTGAATAAAAAAAAAACAAACACAAAAAAACATTCAAACATGAATAACATTTTAAATAATGATAAAAGTTTTATGCTAAATTAAAAAAATATATCTTTGTTCCTTGGATTTACAATGTGATGAAAAAGATAATGAAATAAAGTGAGGAAGAAAAAGTCAGCTGATCCACATGGTGGCGCTTCAGGACGTAGCATCCAGTGAGCTGCAAAAACCACAATGAATCAGGAACACAGCGTATGAATGTTTTAAGTGAAATAACGTCTTCTGTCAAAATTAGATGGAATTCAGCAGGAAATAGACATCCATGATGACTGTGAAGGAATTACAGGCGTTGAATAAAATTATAAAACAGGGGTGAGGGAAGCCACCAAGATTGTACACCGCTGTACTGTCATACTGCCCACTGCTGTTTGCAATTGCACCTTTAGGAAATTTACATTTTTAATGTAAAAATTTACATTTTTAATGTAAAAATAAAGAAGCAAACAAACAGCACAGTACTTTTATTGACTAAAGTGTGATGTAATTCTGGTTTAAAGTTTCTGAAGTTGTATTGTTAAAATAAAAATTAAAAAAAAATTATATTATGGTGCCAAAATGTGCATTAAAATGATTTATCCAAATTATTTGTGTGTCACAAATTGTCACAAATTAACTTAAAAAAAATCCTTTATTAATGCGGTAGATGGACCAGAATAAATGCTTGTGTTTTCTGAGGTGAATATTTTCTAAATGCTCACAATCTGCCTTCAAACAGTCGTCATCTTCTGATTCATCTCTTCATTTCTACGTGGGGTTGAAACACTTTTTACAGCTGGTTGCCATTCCTGTGGCTAACTTGCTAACCCGGGTTATGGACAACCTCCTTCACCAGAAGATAATGTGCCGTGTGTTATAGTGTTTGCACACATAAGTGCAAACCTAGAAACAATGTTGCAATCTCTCCAATCACAATCACTGAAGGATGTCATTCATTCAGACATCGTAGGTCTCATGGTGATTTCCCTCACCCCTACATCATTTTATTTGGAGCCTGTAATTCCTTTACAGTCACTGTGGGCAGATATACTGTTACACCAGATCTGATCCGGAATGTGGATTTTGTGGACATTTGAATTTAATTTTGAAAAGTTAATTTGGTGTACATTTTGCATTATATCTCAAACAAAAGTGCCTCATTCACTCTCATTTGTGAAAATAAGGTGCAAACTGGCACTCTCAATGAATGAACGAAGTTTGAGCCGCATCTGATCCGTATTGCAGATTTATCGGCTATTTGATTTTAACATTGAAAAACCCTTTTTGTATTATATTTTAGCTTATGAAAAGCCACTTCTAACAGGACTTTGACCTTGAAATTTTTTTCAAGGTAAAAAAATTTATGGAATTGGAAACTAGTGTTGGCGGGGGTTTGCGCTCTATGAGCGCAGTGCTCTAGTTTTTAATTTTGATCGTGCTGTTGACTTTTAGACAACAGAGCAGGGAATTTTTTTTTTTAAATAAACAGTGCTGAATTTTTTAGGTTTGAATTAATGTCCTGCTTTAAAAATAAATAAACACCCAAAGAAGCAGAGTACGATTTTGCGTTTGGTGGCGGTAAAGAAACCAATAAGTAACACAAGTGACAGACTGACTGTCAGAAACATGAAAAGTGGTTCTTAAAAAATAAATGTAAGGCTTTCAGTGTGAATGTTGTTGACGTCTCTGTCTCTCTCTCTCTCACCCCATGCACAAACAAGCAAACAAGCTCACTCTCTCTCTCTCACACACACACACACACACACACACACACACACACACACACACACACACACACACACACACACACACACACACACACACACACACACACACACACACACACACACACACATCATAGCATGGCCGTCCAGATGGGACTCTTCCACATGACCAAGCCGATCAATCAACACTGAAGGGCCCAGGTGCTACGATGCACCATTTCACAGTCTGTCACACACACATGTGCACGCGCATGCATGGGCACACACACATGCACGCACATGCACACACCCGCACACATGACCTCAGCTCGCTCTCCAGAGGCCTCATCTGGACGGATGACAGAAGACGGAGACAGACAGACTTCAACTCGAAGACAAACAAGGCCCCAAACTAAAACTAGAGCAGCACTCCACACACACGGCTCCAACATGTCACCGCTCTGCTGAGGCTAAAAATAGGACCTGCGTCTGAGTGCTTCTATAAACGACTTTAATTACGCTTTACGTGGGTTTTAAAAGCTGCTATGTCACAAGAGCCTCTGCTCACATACCTGATGGGTTTATTCTCTGGGGGGAGTTTACTGACTGATCGCTCATATTTTCTCTCTAACAGCTCATTTTCACCCGAGTTTCTCTGTCTCTGTAGGGTTACTAACAAAAACCTTTCAGCCAATCACCATCAAGTACAGAACATTTAACGTCATCAACACATAGAACCTGTTTTATTCTGGCACTGACTGGGGTTCAGGTCTGGATTCTGAATTTGTTTTCTTAAAAAAATTAAAGAAAAAGATAAATCAATGCACTGATCTTGATGAAAATGATCATATGCCAGATAACAGACATCAAAGAAGTAAAACTTAGTAACAGTTCGAGGTTTTCTACAAAGTGTCCGTCATGAACCTGCTGCTTATGACATCATTTTTTGTCAACATTTTCAGTTTTCATTTTATTACAGATCCAGCTGTTTTCCACACACTGCCCCTACCACCCACTGCTGTTACACCTCCCCTAGGTTTACACCACCGCCCATACACTTACACCGCCCCCTGCTGCTACACTGCCCCTACAGTTATACTGATCACACAGTTACACCTCCTGTAGTGTTACACCATCCCCGGTTGTTATACCGCCCTTACTGTTACACCACCTGTATTGTTACACCGTCCCCGGTTGTTATACCGCACTTACAGTTACACTGCCTGTACAGTTACACCACCCGTACAGATACTCTGCCTGTACAAATACGCTGGCCATACAGATACACCGCCTGTACAGATACACCCTACTGTTGCACCACCCCTACTGTTACACCGCCCCTACAGTTACACCATCTATACAGTTATACTGCCCCTACAGTTGTACTGCTCCTGTAGTGTGTACAGTTACTGCATGTGGATTATTTTCAAGCACATTCACAAACAGCTGGTGAAAGAAAACCAGGACCCCTGTGATACCATTCAATCATTCAAGGATCTGCAGCTAACATCAAACACATTTGTAGCCTTGAAATGCACGCAGGTCTACAGCTTCTTAACTAGATCTGTCCATGGTGCTGATCGCACACTTAACCCTGAAGGAGTATTTGAGTCATTTATGTCATAATAGTAGTTTTCTCTGGGCCCCTCCCCAATCGGACCGGGAGTGACATGTTTAGCTGCATGTTCTCCTTGAATTGCTGGCTGTCTGAATGGTGTCCAAAAAATGAGGTGGGCTTCATAGATAATTGGCAAAGCTTCTGGGGAAACCCTGGTCTTGTTAGGAGAGACGGCATCCATCCCACTTTGGATGGAGCAGCTCTCAATTCTAGAAATCTGGCCAATTTTCTTAAATCCTCCAAACCGTGACTATCCAGGGTTGGGACCAGAAAGCAGAGTTGTAGTCTTACACACCTCTCTGCAGCTTCTCTCCCCCTGCCATCCCCTCATTACCCCACCCCCGTAGAGACTGTGCCTGCTCCCAGACCACCAATAACCAGCAAAAATCTATTTAAGCATAAAAATTCAAAAAGAAAAAATAATATAGCACCTTCAACTGCACCACAGACTAAAACAGTTAAATGTGGTCTATTAAACATTAGATCTCTCTCTTCTAAGTCCCTGTTAGTAAATGATATAATAATTGATCAATATATTGATTTATTCTGCCTTAGAGAAACCTGGTTACAGCAGGATTAATATGTTAGTTTAAATTAGTCAACACCCCCGAGTCACACTAACTGCCAGAATGCTCGTAGCACGGGCCGAGGCGGAGGATTAGCAGCAATCTTCCACTCCAGCTTATTAATTAATCAAAAACCCAGACAGATCTTTAATTAATTTGAAAGCTTGACTCTTAGTCTTGTCCATCCAAATTGGAAGTCACAAAAACCAGTTTTATTTGTTATTATCTATCGTCCACCTGGTCGTTACTGTGAGTTTCTCTGTGAATTTTCGGACCTTTTGTCTGACTTAGTGCTTAGCTCAGATAAGATAATTATAGTGGGCGATTTTAACATCCACACAGATGCTGAGAATGACAGCCTCAATACTGCATTTAATCTATTGTTAGACTCGATTGGCTTTGCTCAAAATGTAAATGAGTCCACCCACCACTTTAATCATACCTTAGATCTTGTTCTGACTTATGGTATGGAAATTGAAGACTTAACAGTATTCCCTGAAAAACCCCTTCTGTCTGATCATTTCTTAATAACATTTACATTTACTCTGATGGACTACCCAGCAGTGGGGAATAAGTTTTATTATAGTAGAAGTCTTTCAGAAAGCGCTGTAACTAGGTTTAAGGATATGATTCCTTCTTTATGTTCTCCAATGCCATATACCAACACAGGGCAGAGTAGCTACCTAAACTCTGTGAGTGAGACAGATTATCTCGTCAATAGTTCTATATCCTCTTTGAGGACAACTTTGGATGCTGTAGCTCCTCTGAAAAAGAGAGCCTTAAATCAGAAGTGCCTGACTCCATGGTATAACTCACAACCTCGCAGCTTAAAGCAGACAACCCGTAAGTTGGAGAGGAAATGGCGTCTCACTAATTTAGAAGATCTTCACTTAGCCTGGAAAAAGAGTCTGTTGCTCTATAAAAAAGCCCTGCGTAAAGCTAGGACATCTTACTACTCATCACTAATTGAAGAAAATAAGAACAACCCCAGGTTTCTTTTCAGCATTGTAGCCAGGCTGACAAAGAGTCAGAGCTCTACTGAGCCTAGTATTCCTTTAACTTTAACTAGTAATGACTTCATGACTTTCTTTGCTAATAAAATTTTAACTATTAGAGAAAAAATTACTCATAACCATCCCAAAGACGTATCATTATCTTTGGCTGCTTTCAGTGATGCCGGTATTTGGTTAGACTCTTTCTCTCCGATTGTTCTGTCTGAGTTATTTTCATTAGTTACTTCTTCCAAACCATTAACATGTCTATTAGACCCCATTCCTTCCAGGCTGCTCAAGGAAGCCCTACCGTTAGTTAATGCTTCGATCTTAAATATGATCAATCTATCTTTATTAGTTGGCTATGTACCATAGGCTTTTAAGGTGGCAGTAATTAAACCATTACTTAAAAAGCCATCACTTGACCCAGCTATCTTAGCTAATTATAGGCCAATCTCCAACCTTTCTTTTCTCTCAAAAATTCTTGAAAGGGTAGTTGTAAAACAGCTAACTGATCATCTGCAGAGGAATGGTCTATTTGAAGAGTTTCAGTCAGGGTTTAGAATTCATCATAGTACAAAAACAGCATTAGTGAAGGTTACAAATGATCTTCGTATGGCCTCAGACAGTGGACTCATCTCTGTGCTTGTTCTGTTAGACCTCAGTGCTGCTTTTGATACTGCTGACCATAAAATTTTATTACAGAGATTAGAGCATGCCATAGGTATTAAAGGCACTGCGCTGCGGTGGTTTGAATCATATTTATCTAATAGATTACAATTTGTTCATGTAAATGGGGAATCTTCTTCACAGACTAAGGTTAATTATGGAGTTCCACAAGGTTCTGTGCTAGGACCAATTTTATTCACTTTATACATGCTTCCCTTAGGCAGTATTATTAGACAGCATTGCTTAAATTTTCATTGTTACGAAGATGATACCCAGCTTTATCTATCCATGAAGCCAGAGGACACACACCAATTAGCTAAACTGCAGGATTATCTTACAGACATAAAGACATGGATGACCTCTAATTTCCTGCTTTTAAACTCAGATAAAACTGAAGTTATTGTACTTGGCCCCACAAATCTTAGAAACATGGTGTCTAACCAGATCCTTACTCTGGATGGCATTACCCTGACCTCTAGTAATACTGTGAGAAATCTTGGAGTCATTTTTGATCAAGATATGTCATTCAATGCGCATATTAAACAAATATGTAGGACTGCTTTTTTGCATTTGCGCAATATCTCTAAAATTAGAAAGGTCTTGTCTCAGAGTGATGCTGAAAAACTAATTCATGGATTTATTTCCTCTAGGCTGGACTACTGTAATTCATTATTATCAGGTTGTCCTAAAAGTTCCCTGAAAAGCCTTCAGTTAATTCAAAATGCTGCAGCTAGAGTACTGACAGGGACTAGAAGGAGAGAGTATATTTCACCCATATTGGCTTCTCTTCATTGGCTTCCTGTTAATTCTAGAATAGAATTTAAAATTCTTCTTCTTACTTATAAGGTTTTGAATAATCAGGTCCCATCTTATCTTAGGGACCTCATAGTACCATATCACCCCAATAGAGCGCTTCGCTCTCAGACGGCAGGCTTACTTGTAGTTCCTAGGATTTTTAAGAGTAGAATGGGAGGCAGAGCCTTCAGCTTTCAGGCTCCTCTCCTCTGGAACCAGCTCCCAATTCGGATCAGGGAGACAGACACCCTCTCTACTTTTAAGATTAGGCTTAAAACTTTCCTTTTTGCTAAAGCTTATAGTTAGGGCTGTATCAGGTGACCCTGAACCATCCCTTAGTTATGCTGCTATAGACTTAGACTGCTGGGGGGTTCCCATGATGCACTGGGTGTTTCTTTCTCTTTTTGCTCTGTATGCACCACTCTGCATTTAATCATTAGTGATTGATCTCTGCTCCCCTCCACAGCATGTCTTTTTCCTGGTTCTCTCCGTCAGCCCCAACCAGTCCCAGCAGAAGACTGCCCCTCCCTGAGCCTGGTTCTGCTGGAGGTTTCTTCCTGTTAAAAGGGAGTTTTTCCTTCCCACTGTCGCCAAGTGCTTGCTCACAGGGGGTCGTTTTGACTGTTGGGGTTTTTTCCGTAATTATTGTATGGCTTTGCCTTACAATATAAAGCGCCTTGGGGCAACTGTTTGTTGTGATTTGGCGCTATATAAATAAAATTGATTTGATTTGATTATTATTAAAAAAAACTATCAATCAAAAAATGCTAGAAACAGTAGAAATGTTTTAAACTGAGTCCTTTGTAAAAATGCAGATTATGAATTTGTATCTTGATCTGAGAATCAAAGCTTTCAGTTTCATCAACAGCAAATTTCAACAATAAAACCTGATTGCTTCACTAGTTGCGGTAACATGGACCACAAGTAATCTGACTGAACAAGCAGACTGAAGAAAAAACTACCACTTACAAAATAAACCTCAAATCACACAGGGACAGTGTTGTATAGTAACGAAGTAAAAATATTTCACTACTGTACTTTAGTATGTTTTGGGAGACTTTGTACTTTGAGTTTTTTAAATTCAGCTTACTTTCACTTTTACTTCACTACATTTCCGACCTTAATTGCATACTTCTACTTCGATACATTTTCTATGCGCCATGCCGTTACTCGTTACAAAAAAAACAAATTCAAACAAAACAAAACAAAAAAAAATACACACACGAAAAAAGTCGTGTTTTCACCCAGAGACACCACTGATTACTAGTGACTGCAACAAAGTCAGGCCGATTTGTCATGAGGCATGTCCGGTAGGCTTTTTTGCAGTTGCGCACTTGCGCACTTGTTTATCAGGAAAATGAACATTTCTCTATTACAGACCTGCAGTGGGTCTGTAATCAACTTTTCTGCAGCGCAGCTTTGCTTTGAACCTTGAACCAATCGAAGCAGTGATTCGCAGGTCGAAGCAGTGCTTCGATCTATGATTCGTGGATAGATTGCTATATTTCACTTTATCCTAATTTTTCCCCACTAAAACCCCGAAGAGCATATGTCTGTGAGTAATATTTAATATTTTTATGTTAAACCGACCTGTTATGGTCTTCTGAAACAGTTGATAGATGTATTTTATAACTTAAAAACAGGACCGATGCTAACGCGTTAGCATGTCTATGGCATTTTCAATGTTAGTTAGCATTAAGCTGTTCGCATCAGCACGTTTGCGTTGATTTGTTTTCTCTATAATTAATGGCTTAACGTTCGTTGTCGTAAAAGAGTCAAATTGTATTTTTTTATTTATTTTTATTCATATATTATAGTAACAACAATAATAGTCTACATAATAGACAATAATAGTCAACAATAATAGACTAATAATGTTACAATACAATTTTAGAGAAAGAGAAAAAGAACCTAATGAAACGAAACACAACAGAAAAGATAAAACCATGTAACAATGAAAATAAATAAATACATATAGAAATAAATACCTGTTATTGTGAACACCAAGTGAGTAGCCTACTCTCGTTTAGGTTTTGAAACCTTGTTTCTGAAGTGTTTTTGTGTGATGTGCACAATTTTCAGTATTTTGACTAATACTACCAGTCATTTACAAGCCTAGATAAACTTTAATATAAAAAAAATCAGTCCGTTTTTGATTAACATTTACTTGTACTTTTACTTTCAATACTTGAGTACATTTAGTTGTACATTACTTGTCATACTTAAGTACAATAAATACTAGATACTTTAAGACTTTTACTTGAGTAGCATTTCAATCAGTGACTTGAACTTCTACCAAAGTCATTTTTTTAATGGGTATCTGTACTTTTACTTAAGTGTGATTTTCCGGTACTTTATACAACACTGCACAGGGACAGCTTTATGTTTGCAAGTGGATGTCAAAAACATATCTGTATCAAATTTTCATTAGAAAGAGAAGGAAAACATGAGAGATTCAGGTCTCTTCCAAAATCCTAAACACTGACTTTGATATTTAATATAACAGCCATGGTGTAGCACCATAAATGCACACATTAACGTACAGGTGCCACCTGATGATGACCTTATGATCACCATGTGGTCAATTTTTGACAAACATATGATGACCATATGGTCACTTTATGATAACCTTATGGTCACCATATGGTCGCTTTATTATGGCCTTAAGGTCACCTTATGATGAACTTATGGAAGCCATATGGTCACTTTATGTTGACCTTATGGTCGCCATATGGTCGCTTTATTATGGTCTTATGGTTGCTTTATGATGACCTTATGGAAGCTATATGGTCACTTTATGATAAACCTATGGCCGCCATATGGTCGCTTTATGATGACCTTATGGAAGCCATATGGTCACTTTATGATGACCTTATGGTCGCCATATGGTCACTTTATGATGACCTTATGGAAGCCATATGGTCACTTTATGATGACCTTATGGTCACTTTATTATGGCCTTATGGTTGCTTTATGACGAACTTATGATTGGCATATGGTCGCTTTATGATGACCTTATGAAAGCTACATGGTCACTTTATGATAAACTTATGGCTGCCATATGATGACCTTATGGTTGCCATATGGTCACTTTATGATGATCTTATGGCCGCCATATGGTCGGTCACTTTATTATGGCCTTATGGTTGCTTTATGATGACCTTATGGAAGCCATATAGTCACTTTATGATAAACCTATGGCCGCCATATGGAAGCCATATGGTCGCATTATGATGACCTTATGGTCGGCATATGGTCGCTTTATTATGGCCTTATGGTTGCTTTATGATGACCTTATGGAAGCCATATGGTCACTTTATGATGAACTTATGGCCACCATATGATCACCATATGGTCAATTTCTGATGACCTTATGGTCACCATATGGTCAATTTATAATGACCTTATGGTTGCCATATGATGGCCTTATGGTCGCCATATGGTCCATTTATAATGACCTTATGGTCAATTTATGATGACCTTATGGTCGCTTTATGATGACCTTAAGGTTGCAATATGGTCAATTTATAATGACCTTATGGTCGCCATATGGTCAATTTATAATGAACCTATGATGAACATATGATGACCACCAGGTGACCTTATGATGACCATAGTGCTGCGTTTTGGGTTACGTACATCGTTTTTCAATTACATTTGATGCTATGGGCCTTCTTTTGGAGGTAATCAAAATCTTACAGAACAAAATATGCAAAACTCATTTTTGTTGTCTTTTTCCCTCTGGAGTTTTGAGGCTTTAGCAAGGTGATTGTTTGAACACAGTCAAATATATTAATAAATGAAGATATTGGAAATGTGTTGGGTGTTTTGCCTCTGCAGAGCTTATAGCGTTTAATCTAACATCAAAGTTGCGCAGAGAACCTTTTCCTAAGTCTGACAGTTCTTCTGTGAACCTTTCATATTAAAACAGTTTTTCAGGGACATTTCTCCTGAACATGGACCCTAAAGCACCATGGGCCGTTGTTGAAGCGTCTCCTTTCACAGAATAGATTTTTACATTTCCACCCGCCACCCTGCTTGCGTTGACGACACCTATTATTACCGTGTCAGATCTAATTACACAGACAATTTACATGTGACACGCGGCCCCTTCAAAACAATAATACACTAAATACTCGTACAATGCGACTCCGTGTTAACACAGCAAAGTCAATGCAACGCTAATCAATGAGTGACATCCAATCAAAATACTGCAATAATCAGACAGAAACTGATCCCTTTCCATTACTGACAACCGAGACAACAGACGCTGATTCACAGCGAGGAGCAACACAAGAATTATTATTTCATTTGATAGATTTATACAAACTACTTTTTAGCACTAAAACAGATTTTGGAAGCAAAATTAATCTTGCTGTATTTTGGTGCCATCAATAAATTCATGCAGATTTGTTCAGGAAGGTAAAACATTAACTCCAAGTAATCTATGCAGATATTACATGTTCACATTCATTTCCAATCACAAGCCATACTGACAACCTTTGAGGGGACGGACACAAATATTACACAAGTCAGTTTTTTTTATGCGAGAAAAATGTGGTCCAAAAACTCCCAGACAGAGGTGTTGGCGTTGTGGGCAAAACCAGTTCTGACCTCAGAGTTGCGTCTCTGCTTTTTGTGGATGATGTTCTTCTGTTGGCTTCATCAGACAGTGATCCCGATGGGCACTGAGCAGGTTTGAGGCCCACAGTGAAGCGACTGGGATGAGAATCAGCACATCCAAACTGGACACCATGGTCATCTGTTAGAAAATGGTGGATTGTCCACTCTGGATCAGGAGAGAGTTACTGCTCCAACTTGAGGGGTTCAAGTATCCTGGGGTCTGGTCCTTGAGGGTAAGTTGGGGCATGACAGACAGACAGATTGGGGCTGTGTCTCAAGTCCTTTGAATGCTGGACTGAACCATCGTGGTGAAGAAGGAACTGAGCCAGAAGGTGAGACTCTTACAAGTGGCAAAAATGAAATTCCTCCTTCGGGTATCTGGGCTTACATTCAGCGACAGGGTGAGAAGCTTGACTGTGCAGGAGGGACACTGAGTGGAGGCATTTCTTCTTTGCATGAGCCAGCTGAGGTGGTTTGGACATCTGGTAAGGATGCCCCCTGGTGGTGTCCCTAGGGAGGTCTTCCAGGCACATCCAACTGGGAGGAGGCCCCAGGGAAGACTCATGACATGATGGAGAGATTATATTCCCCAACTGTCTTGGGAATGGCTCCAGATCCCCCAGGAAGACTTACAGGACTTGGCTGAGGATAGGGAAGCATGGGATGAGCTGCACTGTCTACTGCCACCATGACCCGGACTCAGATAAGCGGTAGAAAATTAATGAATAAGTTGCTGAAACTGGATTTTTCATCTCCATCGTCTAAGAAAGAGTTTCGGCTCCATTATATAAACTGGATTTTTCAGTTCTGAATCAAAGCGAAAGTTTGGAGCTCTCTTGTCAAAACTGGATTTTTCTGTTGTTTCCGTTTCTAAGCCAGAGTTTGCAGCTTTGCTGTGTGTTGTTCTGCACACAGATATAACCCAAGCTCATGTTTGGGGTTAAATCAGAAGTGTTCACTTCCAATTTCCTTCAAAAAGCTGAATGTTAACGGTTTTATCTGATATAAACTAAAGTCATTATCTTGTGTGAATTGCTGTCTCTGTGGTTTTATTTTCTTTCTTTTGTCCTCCACTGTTCTGCCTTTTCTTTGTTAAATATTCGGAGCACACAGTCCCATCAGGGACAGATGGGGGGACGACCTTGGAACTGCACCCAGCTGAGGTGAGGAGTTCCGGGGTACTGAGGGAGACAGGAGGTCCTGGTCTGCACGAAGGAGAAAATAATACTTGGATGGAGAGAAAGTAAAAAAAAAAAAAAGAAACAAAGAAAGTGCAGGTGAGGGAAAAAGTGGAAAAACAGGCAGGAGAGCGAAAAAAAAGTTAAAATGTAAAAGTACTGAGTAACAATGAGTTTGGAGTAAATGAAAAAGAACAGAAATCCACAAAGTAAGATTTGATAAACGCTTGTTATCATCTGTTGGGTCACTGAAGACGAATCATGGTCGGGCTCATAAATATATGGAGACTGGCCACATTTCAATATATTACAGAGTAAATTAAATGTTGAATATGAACCCATAATGAAAAGTGACAACATGAATTTGATCTGTGTAGGAATGACATCACTGTCTGTCTGGACTACAAGTAACTGGACAAATCTACATTATAATAATGTCATTTTTAATAACTTTTAATCCATTACTTTTGAATGTAGGAACACAGAGACAACACTTTATAACATTACAGAACAGTCATAAACAAACAAACAAACAAACAACAAAGTTCATATTTGTCTAACTCAAATGACAGATTTTCCATCAAAACTGACAACATTTAACATTTTTAATTACAAACTACTTAAACTGTTTATTTATAATCAAGAATTTATGAGTGTTTCCATGTTGAGCAACTAATTGATTAATCCACTGATCAATCACTTCAGGTCTGCAGCAGTGATCTGATGGACTTCAACAGATTAATAGTTATGATAAAAACAATAACGAGCACATTAATTCAACACGGTCAAACTTAATGTTACGGGGATGGAGGCACACTGTTCTATTTGTGCAGTGGACAGATGTGAGTGTCCTCTGAGGGGGTCCAACGTGTGGCTCTCGCTCATTAATAAGGTCACTCAAAGGTGAAACAGACGGCCAACTCACCGCTTCCCACAAAAATAAGGAGACGAGGAGGAGGAGGAGGAGGCGGGGTCGAGGCCATTAACCTGTTAATGCTACTTATCATGAACATAACAGACAAATACAAACACTGAGCAAAGGAGCACTCAGAATTCATACATCTGCCAAGGTGAACAATCCTAGAATTCTGTAGCTGTATTTCTAACCACAGAGTAATTTCAGGATCAACTTTCACCTGTTCGCAATCACTGAATATGGAACACAAGCCAAACATTCCATCAATAACAGGGCTATTCCACAGTGCAACATTCTACGACCATCGCCCACAATCCAAAAAAGTGCAAAAACGGGATGAAAGGGCTTAATCTAACAGGTTGGCTTATAAAGTACTCACCTGGCACCCTGCCCAAAATGAAAGAAAGGAGGTGCTCTGTCGGCCAGATGTGATTGTGATGTTCAGCTTTTAACAAAAACTGCAACAAACACTGCTTTAACTTCAAGTTTTTACCCTGATGGATCAAGCTCAAACAAGTTTCAAGGAACAGTCACTACAAATACCCTCTTTAAAGAAGTTCAAACATGATTAAAGCCGTGAAATTCTAAATATAAACTTTTTTTAAACCAGGTTAGCCCCACTGAGATCGAGATCTCTTTTACAAGGGAGACCTGGACAATTATAAAGTTTCCAATTCACCTAACCTGCATGTCTTTAGATGTGGGAGGAAGCCAGAACACCCGGAGGAAACCCACACAAACACAGGGAGAACATCCAAACTCCACACAGAAAGGCCACAGGTGGGAATCGATCCCAGGATGTTCTTGCTGTGCGACAACAGTGCTAACCACTAAGCCACCATGAAAAGTACAAAGTGTTAAGACTCAAAATACCCAGAAGTAACCATATACTATCAACGATTTCGAGAATCGAGGTTAAATTTTTGAATGGTGAAAAATTGGATCCCGATTTCAAATCTTGCACCAATGATGGCCGTAACTACTACGTATACCATGTTTGTTCAAGATTGACAAAGATGGATCAAGAAGTTACTGTGATGCTTCCAAACATCTGCTATTCGGGATTAACCGGGAAGGAATGGAATAGCCCCATAACTTAAGCCGTGGTGACTCTAAACAGAAATATAAGGAGGGATGACAACCATCAATAATCAAACACGAAATTATTAAAGTATTAGTCCAAAAAGTGACAAATTTTTTTAAGGTACTTCATGTCCTAAAGCTTCCAGCCACCCTACATCAATAGACAAAAGGATTAGATTCCTGTTAATGTGTTCGCTCACTTTGTCAATCCTAAAGTCTCTTTAAGTGACCGCTGACCCATCCAGAGAAGCTGCTGGTTGACCTCTTCAGAATCAGGGATTGGTTGTTGTTGGTTTTGTTTTTGGTAGCAGTGTCACTGATCATCATATTACTGAGGTACAAACAAAGATTTCAGAATCCTAAACAAAGCAGCTGTGAGACACAGTCTGACAGAATGTGCTTACCGGCTGAAACCACCGAGACGCTCATTTACTATGTAGGTGACAGTTACAGTTTGAGCCGGTGCACCTGCTCCAGCGCACGCAATCGCACAACGCAGATGACAGCATAGATAGACATACAGGGGAAAAACCCACAAAAATGTACATTTCCATAAGGAAAAAAAATTACACACATGAAAACATTCGATATATAACACATAGGCACAGATCAAAGACGTACAAAGTGTTGCACACAGAAACACAAAACCAGCAAAAACAAAAGTTTTACAGTATTTCATTAAAAACTTTTGACAAAACTAACCACACTTCACTTTACAGCAATATGGAACAACAGTTAACATTTGATAAAATGGCATGTATTTAACATAAATTAGATTAAAATTAAAACAGAATTCAGAGTGCCATTATTGTGTACTATAAAGTCAAATGAATGATAATGTACTTAATGCTTGAACCTAAAATTATTTAAGTATTTAAATGTATTTAAATTTTATAGTTGGACCTTTTAGGAATTTGGAGGCTTGTAAAAAAATTGGACGTGATACATTTTGCTTTCATGAAAACAGTTTCAGCTAAGCTCAGTGTTTAAAAATAATACGGCTTTCGTTGTAAAGCATCGGGCTATGCAGCTTACGTGTGGAGATGCTTCCACAGAATACTGAAATGATGAGGTCACAAACCCTTGTGAACCGCTCGGCTGGTTCCATACAAATCTGACCATGTGAACAGCTGTAATCATTTTTGAGGTGAGATGACAGTGAGGAATTTTGTCAGCTGCCAAAGAAAGACATGTTGCCACATTGTGGAAGAGTTGCTGCTCTCCACTGACACCTGTTTACATCTCACGCTAAGTGCTAAATGCAACACGCACAACTAGAACGCCGTAGATGTTGTTGACTTGCTGACCCCGACCACACGAGACCCTGATTACACAAAACCCTGACCACACAAGTCCCTGACTGCACGAAATTTTAACCGTATGAGACCCTCACCATGCGTAACCCTGACCGTACAAGAGCCTGAGTGCACAAAACCCTGGCTGTATGTAACCCTGACCATATCAGTGCTTGACCGTATGAAATCCTGACCTTACGTGACCTCAACCTTAACAGACCCTGATACATGAGACCTTGACCATACAAGACACTGACCACACAAATCCCTGACCACAAAAAAAGATATATATCGACCAAAGAAGACCTTGACAATACAAAACCCTGACTTTAAGAGACCCTGACTGCCTGAGACCTTGACCGTATGAGATCCTGACTGCACATGACCGTGACCCTCAAAGATCCTGAAAGTACCTGATCTTAACTGCACCCGATACTGACGGCACACTCACACGCACGATTAAGAGCACACTGACACACAAACCTGCTGCTCACACACAGAAAAACACCACAATCATCACTCGTCATAAATTCTGACAACATGATGTTTTGTGAAGCATTTTTAAGATTTGAATGTAATAATCGTGCCTGAGACTTGTACGCTGTCCTCTACATGTCAGTGAAAGTGGACGCGCCGAGCGTGTGCACTGGGGGGAAGTTTAATCTGGTGGACTCGGTGAGACGACATTAATCCCTTCACTGATTATCTGGAGCATAACATCACTGTAATCTGGCGGTGGAGGAGGGAGAAGAAACACACTCCAGGTTAAAGAGGGGCTGCGTTCACACTCACTAAAAGCAGCTGGGTTCAAACCCGCTCAGCGCAAAGAACCCATTTCAGAATCCAGGTCCGTTTGATTGTGGAGATGTACCGAGAACACGTAAACCTATGTCATAAAGGTCACAAACAATATCATTGAAGCTAAAACACAAACAGTGTCTGTCTGAAACTTCTAGAATCTGGTTCCAGATCTGGATCGGGTTGATGCTGAGCCTGTGGAAATGTTTGGTGAAATAATGATTATGAGGTTAACAGATGGCGTGTACTTTGACACTGTGTCACCTGACGAGGTGCTGAGTCCGGATGGTTTTAGACTCGGCTGCTGTTTTCCCGGCACTGGGAGGAATATTTATGCCGCTGTGTGTTTTCCATATCCCCGGCTGTCTCCGCCTCTTAGCGTTATCCTTATCAAAGTAAATTGCAACTCCCGCGTGCCAGATGAAGAGCAATATTTCCATTTCTGACTCGGCTTCCTGTCGTGGTGTCGGCTGCCGCGGTGACGTTCACAATCACAACACTGTCACAACACATCGCCAACACAATGGATCATCTGAGACCAACACACACTTCACCTTCAGCCACTTAGCTTCTATATTTTTTTATATCCTCTACCTTGTCATTATTAACACCATTAATTAGGCTAATGATCTTTTCTTTTTTTTAAGGTTAACTGTATAACAGCCAGTTTACTTAAAAAAAATCTATCAACATAAATTTGATTTATTGGTCTGCAAATGGCCTGAAATCATATCAGATCACAATTTCTCAGCAGGAAGAAGAATTACAAGGAAAGAAAGTTTTCATATGATCCACGACTCAACTGTTTAACATATAACAAAACTCACATTTCAATAAAACACACTAAATATCCATGTGCACCACTGCTTTTTTGACTAATGAAGTTAGCAGGCTAAAATAAGGAAGCTAGCCAAATGCAATTAGCAACTGGCTAACTCACAAAATTCTGTCTGTATCACAGCCGGCCTCCAATATACAAGGGCTGTCAATAAAGTATAGGTCCTTTTTATTTTTTTCAAAAACTATATGGATTTCATTCATATGTTTTTACGTCAGACATGCTTGAACCCTCGTGCGCATGCGTGAGTTTTTCCACGCCTGTTCGGTGACGTCATCCGCCTGTGAGCACGCCTTGTGGGAGGAGTCGTCCAGCCCCTCGTCGGAATTCCTTTGTCTGAGAAGTTGCTGAGAGACTGGCGCTTTGTTTGATCAAAATTTTTTCTAAACATGTGAGGCACATCGAAGTGGACACGGTTTGAAAAATTAAGCTGGTTTTTGGTGAAAATTTTAACGGCTGATGAGAGATTTTGAGGTGATACTGTCGCTTTAAGGACTTCCCACGGAGCGAGACATCGTGCAGCACTCCCAGGCGCCGTCATCAGCCTGTTTCAAGCTGAAAACCTCCACATTTCAGACTCTATTGATCCAGGACGTCATGAGAGAACAGAGAAGTTTCAGAAGAAGTCGGTTTCAGCATTTTATCCGGATATTCCACTGTTAAAGGAGATTTTTTTAATGAAAGACGTGTGGACGGGTCTGCGCGTCGGGACGCAGCCGGCGCGGTGCGGCGGCACAGGAAAAACACCTCCGTGTTGATAACCATTTGTAAAATCCAGGCGGCTTTTGATGGCTTTCAGTGGAGTGAGTATATGAGAAATTGTTTAACAGTTGGGCATGTTCCAACTTGTCCTTAAGGCTTCCAACAGAGGTGTTTTTCCTGTGGCGGAGCGTCGCGGTGGCTGCGAGCCGACGCTGCAATCCGTCCGCACGTCTTTCATTAAAAAAATCTCCTTTAACAGTGGAATATCCGGATAAAATGCTGAAACCGACTTCTGAAACTTCTCTGTTCTCTCACGACGTCCTGGATCAATAGAGCCTGAAATGTGGAGGTTTTCAGCTTGAAACAGGCTGACGACGGCGCCTGGGACCGCTGCACCACGTCTCGCTCCGTGGGAAGTCCTTAAAGCCACAGTATCACCTCAAAATCTCTCATCAGCCGTTAAAATTTTCACCGAAAACCAGCTTAATTTTTTGAACCGTGTCCACTTCGATGTGCCTCACAGGTTTAGAAAAAAGTTTGATCAAACAAAGCGCCAGTCTCTCAGCAACTTCTCAGACAAAGGAATTCCGACGAGGGGCTGGACGACTCCTCCCACAAGGCGTGCTCACAGGCGGATGACGTCACCGACAGGCGTGGAAAAACTCACGCATGCGCACGAGGGTTCAAGCATGTCTGACGTAAAAACATATGATGAAATCCATATAGTTTTTGAAAAAAATAAAAAGGACCTATACTTTATTGACAGACCTCGTATGTTTGTTTTTTCTGTCAATCTATTTGTACACACCAAAGTACAGAATTTATTTCATCAGCTGTCTCTGGTTAGGACAGCACATACGTCAGAAAGATAAAGTGTGACTGACAAGTTAAAAGGTTATACTTAACCGCAGCTGAGCTCAATGAGTAGGTGAACTTGCTCAGATCGTTAGCATGACCAGGACGGCGAGTCATGTAGCGGCTTCACAAATGCCCACTCACTCCGAAACAGTGGCGGTTCACAAGTTTTAAGAAGTGAAAATTCATGAATACAGCCAACGTTCTCCGTATGTGAATCACCCAGTCAAAGCTAATTACACACTGCTTCTGCACGAGTACATCTGAGGCAGATTATCTGTGTCAGCGGACATTTGCTCACAACTGGCACCACATCGCAGAGGGCCAGAGGCAGAGAGCATCATGGGTAAATGAGCACACAACGGGCCGAGAGACAAAGATGCCAGATGACCAATCTGCTCCAGCTTTTCAAAGCCAGTCTCAAACATATATTTAAAAAATAAATAAAAACAAAAAATAGTCAATAGCAAAAAAACAAAACAAAACAGAGTCATTGTTTACCTCCTAGCCTGGAGTTAGGGTACGGTGGCGAGAGGCTGTCATGTGATGTCATGTACTGGGACCCCTCCACAAAACTCTGAAGACACAAACACAAATACACCAGTCACTGACAGTCGTAGTACTGACAGCAACACAAGTACTAACTGCAGTATTCATACTACTGAGTTCTAATCTTAATCTAATCATAATCTGACCCCAGTTAAAACCAGATTGATTTCAATTCGATCTCACTCTCATCCAGTATGATCCAGATTTTTTTTCTCAGTAGTGTTTGATTTCATTCTGATCTTGATGCAAATCTTAATCACAGTCTGACTTCACTCTGAAAAGTATCCAAAACTGATTTTAACCTGTTGATCATGACCCTAACTAATTCTGATCCTGATCCTCATGTGATCCTATTGCGATTCTAACATGATCCTGATCTGATTCTACTCTTTTAATAACAATATGATCCCAAATCAGCTCCTGATGTGATTCCAGTCTGACAGTAATATCAATTAGATCTGATCACATTTTAATTTAAAAGTCAATCTAATTCTAATTTTAATCCAACACGGTGGATTAGTGGTTAGCACTAATGCCTCACAGCAAGGTTGTGGGATCTCTTCCTGCTCTTTCTGTGTGGGGTTGCATGTTCTCCCCGTGTCTGCGTGGGCTTCCTCTGGGCACTCCGGTTTCCTCCCACAATCAAAAACATACTTATTAGGGTCTGCTCCTTTCTCTGCCCCTGACCAAGGCAGCGTCTCTACATTTGGAGTTGGTCCGCGGGCGCCAGACTGTGGCTGCCCACTGCTCCTAGTGGTTGGATTGTGTCTAACTGTAATTAGGATGGGTTAAATGCAGAGGACACATTTTGACCACTATACAGTATGAATAATGACAATAAAGGCTTTATAATTATTATTTTATTATTTTCCTCCATTTGGAATACTTGCCTGATTCTAAGTGAACCCAGATCTGATGTTTTAAATTTAATCCTAATCCTATTTCTTCATGACCCTTAATGGATTTTTATGCAATGATGAACTGAACATCATCGAGTTCAAGTCAGACCAGATCCAGATCTGTTTACTGGCGATCTTGTTCTGGTCCATATGATCATGCTGTCATCCTGGTGTAATCCTGATCTGATCCAGCCAGGATCATGAACAGATTCTGTCCTGAAATCTTTAAAAGGTTCACTGAATATGATTGTATTCCAGACTAAATCTCACAGTGCTCCTGATGACATGGGATTACTCAGAGAAACTGTATTAATACCTTGATTCGCAGTAGTTATGACTTCAAGGTAATAAATGTGTTATTACAGGAACATTACCTTTGAAGAACGACTTCCACTTCCCCATGACGCCGCACCCGTCCTCTCCTCCATATCTGAGAGAGAGACAGACAGACAGAGAGACATAAAGAGAGAATCAGAGACAGACAGAGAGGGGGACAGCAGGAGAGACAGGGAGAGAGAGAGATACAGACAGAGATGGACAGAGAGAGAGAGAGAGAGAGAGAGAGAGAGAGAGAGAGAGATGGACAGAGACAAAGACACAGATAAATAGACACAGAGACAAACAGAGAGCCAGACAGACATAGACAAAAGGGAGACAAAGACAGACAGAGAGCAAGAGAGAGACAAAGCAATTTAAATAAACATTTTAATGATGAGGTAAACACTGATGGTCACTGTTTTAAACGTGATGAATACAGATGAACAACCGACAGACGTCCACTGATCAATAAGACAAGCCCTCTGGGACAAGACAATCCCAAATGATGATTACTGGGATCCACATAAAAATTAACTTAGCATTTACTGAAGGAAAGGGATTTTAAAGGAGAGGAAACAAGGACAGAGGAAAAGAGAGAGAGAGGTGTAAAGACACATTAAAAGGCAGAGGAGAAGAAATGAAAAGCAGGAGAAGAAGATGAGGGAAGGAAACAAGGAGGGATGACAGAAAATGAGGAGAGGTGGAAAGAGAAGAACCAAGGAAAGAGGAGATGAGATGAAGTTTAGAGGCCGAAGAAAAGGAGGTGAAGAGGAAGATGAGTAGCAGGAGGAGATCAATTAAAGAAGGCCTCCTCAGCATTGAGGAGAGAGATTGGAATAGAAAGAGGAGGAGGAGGAGCGGAACATAAAGGTGGGTGAGCAGGAGAAGAGAAGGAGGCACCCATGTGTCCTGCACCTGATAAGACCTGCGACTGAGGGCGAGAAATTACACCACACACAATTTATACAAAAGTCCACTTTTAGAAGCTCAAAACCTCCCCCTCTCCCCCCGTCTCCCCCTCTCTATCTATCATCAGTTAATGAATTTAGACTGACAGACAGCTCCATGTCTCTCTCTCCGTGATCCTATTAAAACGTGCCCGACACAAAACAGACTCCTATTAATACACTTAGCCCGCGTGCATGTGTGTATGTGCATGTGGGCCTATGAGGACAAAAACAGGCGTGCGACGGCGAAGCCACACTTGGCGAAGTTTAATTCTGATAGAATGATTTCTGTTTCTGATGAAGTTCAGGTGATAGGCCACACCCCCTCTCACATATATGCATATATCGGTTTATTATTACATTTAATTTTTTAAGTCCGAATAAAAGAGTAAAAATGGTGTGAGATAAACGTGTCAAAAACTGAGCGAGTATGCATGAAGCAGTCTAATGAGGGAAGCCACCAAAACACCTGCGTCAACTCCAAAGGACTCACGAGAACAGTGGCTGTGACTGGAGAGGCTTCTGTCTACCTGGTCTGAGTATTTCAGAAACTGCTGAAGTGCGACTGCGTGATGCCATCATGTCAATATGGACCAACATCTCTGAGGATTGTTTCCAACACCTGTTTGAATCTATGCCATGAAGAATTAAGGCAGTTCTGAAGGAAAATGCAGTACTAGCAAGGTGTACCTAATAAAGTGGCCAGTGAGCGTACAACAAATCAAAACTGTTTATGGAACGCTGAGCCAAAATCAGAAAATGAAAATAATCAATGGGGCGTGAGCCCCCACAACAAGATAAATACCAGCACACACACACACACACACACACACACACACACAGAGGGGGGAGGGAGGGAGGGAGAGAGAGAGAGAGAGAGAGTTCAGGTCAAATTAAGAGTCAGATTACATATTACATCTCTCTATCTTCATCTTTAAAGCTTCTTACAGATTAACACGCTGTAATCCCTGAGATCCTCCTCTCTTTACCCCTTTTCTTCCTTCCTTATCTCCTACTCATCCCTCTTTATACCTTCACCATTCCTCTTTTCCTTTCTTCCACTTCTGTCACAGATTTTAAAGATCATAATTTCAGAAATTCAAATATTGAGAAGACGGTTTTTAAATACAAATTTCAAATCCTGAGGGTCATCTTTGGGTTTTATGAAATTGTTTTTGGTATTTTCTCAAATTTTCTGAGGTTTCACAAATGAAATAATTGATTCTTCAACCTTCATGAATCACTGATTGACTGATTCTTATCAATAAGTGTGAGCTGCAGCCGAAGTTTACAGCTTCAGTGAAACGCTGACGACGTGAAAATACTTTTGTCAACATATAAAAAGGTACTTTCAGGGGAAATTAAAGGAGGAAATCAGAGGTCAGGAGGTTAATGACAAGAATTTCATTCATGTTTGCGCCCTCAGCGTGTCTGTCAGTGAATTATTTGTGCATGAACACGAACGCGCCCGTGTTTCCTGTCATTAGGCAGCAGAGCCGTTCTATAATTAGAACATCTGGATGTGAGTAAGTTTACTCTCAGTACCCTTACACATAACCAGAACGCTGTAACAACTGCAGCCCGGCACACGTTACTCAACTTTAACCAGCACACACTTAGTTTAACTAGTTTCTGCTAATTTTGACCAATTTAACTCAGACTTATAGCTTGGTTTAGCTGGGAAAAAAGTTACATTGTAGCATTTTCACTCTGCTTTGATGCTACCATTTTGTTACGCAAGGAACCAAGAGATGGAAACAATGTCACATGACTGCCAGGCAACTTATTCATTGGACAGTTTTGTGTAATCGTGAATCAACACTTCATGAACCCACAAAGTATGATCAAGATCAAAAGCTTCTGCCGTCCTAAATACAGTTTGTTTTTCTCAATGTGAGCACTTGAACCTCACAACTGGAAATGAGTTGCTGTGTGATGTCATACAGTCACCTACAGAGTGGTGACACATTGAAGGGGTTTGGATAAAAATGCTTTTGGATTTTCACAAAGGGCCCTATCTTGAACGTGGGCACACATTATTAACATGTTGCCAAATCTCAGTGCAAACTAGAGCGCTGTGTGCAAAGATACTGGATAATGTGTTCCACATTACTCATGGCATGTTGCACCAGTGATGTGGGGGTACTACAAATTCAACCAATCAGAGTGGATTGCCCATTGCCTTTTAAAATGTGTAAAAATGTTTTCGTTTGTTGTTGGCAAAAGGTGACAGAGAACGATTTTAAACTCTCCTGACTGCATGGAAGTACCGAGATGCATTGCCTGCAGTACTTCAAACCTGCTAACATTTGAATGTACCAGTGCGCAGGGGTGCACATAAGAGTGAAACACTTTTCCCATCATTGGTTTTACTATCAACACTTTTCTGTCATTGCTTTCCTCTTATGAAGCGCTTCCCTTGTGTTTTCTGCTATGCATCATTTGTTTTTAGCATGCACAAGTACCATGAGTGCCAGTTATGTGCACCCTGGGACACCCATGCGTGGCCACGAGCGCCAACAGCGTGAAGCATAACTAGGAGGTCCAGGGGTGTGCCCGGACCCGCACAACTGCAGGACTAATTGCCGTCCCACACACACTCATGGGGGACATGGGACATGGGTAAATACCGCCCAATGCAGGACGGTAGGCAGCTCTGCTACTTTTTAAGGTAAAAGTCAAAGCACAGTTTGTTAAGCATATTAAACCGTACATTGAACACTGTGCACACTTGTCACAATGTCAAAACAAAACCAAGGAAAAATAAACTAAAAATGCATAAAACCCTATGAGACATATGCACAAATACTCCTCCCCCCCCAAATTCTCCCAAATTAGCTTTGAACAGTAGTAAAATTTTCATCATAACAATATCAATAAAAGTATATAAAACATATAAGTTGTAGTTTTACAGTGCACTACGTAGAGCCCACAGGAACAAAACTCTTACACACACACCCTTACACAACTACCTGACAAATGTGTGTGCACACAAATATGCACGCACACACACCACACAAAAAAAATTGCAAGTTTTTTCAGCCTTTTTTTCTGAATGTTTCTTGTTTCTCTGTTCCTTTGTTTTAAAAAAAATCCCATTAAAGCTGAAAAACACACAGCTTGGACAGCTAATGGCAAAATGAAGACAGAGAGAAAAACATTAACAAGTTCAAACATGGCTTTCTTCAATCACCAGCGTTTTGTTGTTTTAAAGGCAGCCAGTCCACAGATGCCTTTCCAAAAAGGGAGATTAATATTGATAATAAGAAGAGCGCTCCTTTTTTTTTTCCTCGTGTTGTTTTGTGCAAGACAAACCCCTCGTCTCTGCACACAGGCCCATGTGAAGCCGTGCCAACTGCGGCTTAGATCTCTGCACACCTTCACCAACAAAAGCGGCAAAAATTCTACCAGGAAGCAAAAAGCGCAGCAGGTGTCTGTCAAACTTTTACAAAGTGACGACAACACACATGAAAGCTGCTGCTGGGAAGCTCCTTTGTAAACACAAATAAGATCTGAGCTTCAACCAGTTAACCGTTCGTTCCACCGTCCTGCTCAGACTAACTGCCAATTTTAAAGACAAAATACAACATTTAGAAATGAGCGCAAATGAACCGTCTAATAATAAAACAATCTGACATAAAGTGTTTGTGTGACACAGTTACTGGTACAAATTTCGACTAAAACATCACTTTTACAGCCAGTTTTCTTTGGACACATCATGGAACGGACACAAACATTTTCTTGGATTTGATTTCAATCAAACATTAAAAAATACAGTGTGGCACTGTACAGTAAATCTGACTAGAGGAAGCAGTTATCAAAAAGGGAGCCACAACACAAGAAGTAGACCAGTGAGGCAAGCCACCAAGAAAAACTGTGCAAAGTGCAACTTTAAGCGCTCACAGTCGAGTGGAACAGAAAGAGATCAAATCTAGGCTCAAGTCTCCCATGTGCCTTCTCGCAAACTGAAATTTCACCTCTTTTTTTTTTTAAGAACACTCCTGCTCCACCATGATGCTTCTCAAGTGCCACAATCGGAGGATCCATTGATTCCACAAAGATCACAGAATTGCCCATGAAGTTGAGGACACTAAACCTTTCCTCAGCAACAGACACCTAAGATGCTGGTTTCCACAACCTGACGGAACACCCAGTCCAGGTAGGAGCCACAACACATCCCTGAGGAACACCAGAATTCATTGGGAAGAAGTGAGAGGCTCTGCCCCTACTCAGCTATATGTGCTGAGGACACACTCAGGATTATTGCTGCGCTTGATTGTACTCGGGAAAAAATGTTTTCAGACTTAGAAAAATTACAATTCGAGTTGTAAACTTGGCCTCATGGAAAGAGGAGCGGAGGGATGCGCCACCGTGCCGCTCATGGTGCGGCACAAAACCACCTCCGTGTTGGTCTCACAGGACGGCTTTCAGATGGCTCAGACGGCTTTCAGTGGCTTTTCAGTCGTGTGACTATCCGAGAAATTATGTATGAGCTGGACATGCCCCAACATGTCCTGTAAGGCTTCATCACGGCGTTGCTTTGCGCCATTCGGATCCGCCGCGACTCGTGGAACTCCTCCGCTCCTCTTTCCATGACAAAAACTCCTGTAACAGTGGAATGTGCCGTTCATTTCTAAACTGGACGCTGTGTTGATCCAGGACGTCGTCTGACTAGCACAGAAATTGCGGAAGACGTGGACATCAGCACCTTTTCGGCACACTGAGACAGACGTGCGGAGGAATTCCGCGTGTCGGGACGTTTCCGCATGGCGCAAAGCAACGCCGTGATGAAGCCTCACAGGACATGTTGGGGCATGTCCAGCTCATGCACAATTTCTCGGATAGTCACACGACTGAAAAGCCACCGCAAACCGCCTGAGCCATCTGAAAGCCGCCCTGTGAGACCAACACGGAGGTGGTTTGTGCCGCGCCATGAGCGGCACGGTGATGCATCCCTCCGCTCCTCTTTCCATGAAAAAACTCCTGTAACAGTGGAATGTGCCGAAAAGTGCTGATGTCCACGTCTTCTGCCATTTCTGTGGTAGTCAGACGACGTCCAGGATCACACAGCCTTCACTTTGGAATGATCTGGTCGTTTCAGCCTGTCGATCGGCGCTCGGAGCATGGTGCGCTCTCAGCCGCTGTGGGCAGTCTTTAAACTGGCTGTACACTCCTTAATCTGTGTGATCCCCATAAAATCATCCCTGAAAGCCATCTGGATTTTCCGACTGGTGTCCACCTGGCTGTCTCTCACAGTTTCTGGAAAAATTTGATGCAGCAAAGCTCCAATCATTCTGACATTTTACTCGCAATAAAAATCCAACGAGGGGGTGGACCACTGCTCACACAAGCCTGCTCACAGGCGAATGACGCAGCCAACAGGCGTGAAAAACTCACGCATGGCGCGCAAGGTTCAAGCTTGGCTGATGCAATCACACTTGATTCAAATCCATATGGTTTTTGCAAAAAATAAAAAGGTCTGATACTTTCTAACAGACCTCGTATGGGTTTGTGTTGAACCTTAGCCGACTAAGCACTTTGTGCAAAGACTAACATAAAAAATAAAATTAAAATTAGTCGTGAGTTTATTTGACTAAACAAGATTAGATTGCTTTATGAAACTGGGCCCAGTAGGCAGAGCAGCGGTACGGGTAATCCTCACTAGCATTTTTGGTGTACAATACCAAGACCTACCACCAATTCAAGATATTTATAACCTTATATCGGAGCACATTTAATCATAGTTCCTGTAGTTTTAGTCCCACATTCTGTATTTTAATATTGCTACTTTGGCATTAGCGGTTGTAGTCCTACACCTCGTCAATGTTTGTACTTTAACTCGTTAGCCGGGTTAACCTGACCCCAGCTTGATTAGTACTTCAGTACTAATCAAGTTGGGGCATTTTAGTCATCTGAGGATATTTAGTCAAACCACTAATCATAAATTTTAAACCCTTGTGCATCTGATCCTTTACCTCTAGTCCAAGACTGCCATAATTTCAGATTAGCATTTACCACCCTATATCTTTTCTCTTTGTTTTTAAAGATGACCGTTATTCAGAGATACTTTAGTTTTATAGGACAATAGCTTTTTTTAGCTGTAGATATTTTTAGCAAAATAAATAAATAAATAAAACATTATTACACCTCATATCCGTTCTAATCCTGTAATTTCTGTCCCAATCAATCAATCCTTTGCCCCCCATCTTTAGTCTAAAGTCTCCAGCACATCTAAGACCTCTAATTCCAACATATTTCATTGAACGCATTGTTGCAGGTACAAACTTTTAGCAGAAGGCATTTTAAGTTGAAAAATTAATCTTGGGTCCTTTTTTAACATCGAATCCTTATAGCTGGAGTCCTTGGGGGGATTGCAGCAAATCTCTGATATTTAAAGCTTCTGTTAGCTGTGGTCCTGTAGCATTCAGTACCATCAGTTAGTACTTGAAACCCTGTTAGTTCTTGTCCAACCATCTGTCTGATTTAATTGTTACTATTTTAGTATTAGTACCTGTAGGCCCAGAATACCTGTTACCTGCTCTTAACCCTTCTGCTGCTGTTGTATCGCCACCACCACTTACATTTTGGGTCTTGTCATTAGTGGAACATCTCGTCCAGCTACATCTTAACACAGAATAAGTCATTCAATTTATCAATCCGCAATACTCTGCATCATCATCGAGTTCTTAAGTTCTTGCTCTTAATGTCTAGTCTGAAAGACTTTAATCGTACCTAATCCTGACCTAGATCCTGTCATTAATCCTCCAGCCTTCACTTTAATTGTGACTGAATTAGTATGGCTTACCCCTTGTCCTTCAGCTCTAGTCTCACCATCCTAGAAGGCCCTAGCCTGTCCTAGGCTGTGAGAACTCAGATGAATGTCCCGTAACCCAAGAACCTTTAATTATTTGAAGCATTTGGCCCCCAGGCTTCCAAAGATAAACATCTTCATTATTTATTTTAATTTAATTAGCTGATGTTTCTTTTAGAAAAGCCAACTCTGGTCTTAACCAGATTCAGTCTTTTAGACTGAGCTCAGTCTTATTAGGTCTTTGGTCTGTTCAGCACTTTTAGTTAAAACGTTTACTCAAATATTTTCAGCCAACCTGCTATTTCCTATATTCCATAGTGTGAACTTCTTTAGTTTTTTTTTATTCTTGTTTGTTCAGTCTGAAATTCTTTTGATCCTCTAATCCCATTTATATTATATATATATATATATATATATATATATATATATATATATATATATATATATATATATATAAAGAAAGGGCAGGTATAAAATTAAAAAGCATATACAAGGATGCATTCCCTTCTCTTTTTTAAAGAAGAGACCAGAGAGTGTGCACAGTATCCCTCCAGGTGAGTCCAGGTCTCCTTGGGAATGTCCCTTCACCCCAAGAGAAGACAACATTGCAGACCAGCAGCTCATCACACATTCGAGAACAGATACCGGGGATCAAAAAGGGAGAAACCCAAGAAGAGGGAACATCTTTCACATGGTGAATTGTATATAATCTTGTTCTCACGGACACAACCCAACCTGCCTTTACGCAATTCAACAACTTAAGTAAACTATATACAAGAACAACAAATGGGGTGCCCTGCCAAGCACTGCCGCCATGAAAAGAAATTGTAATAATACAATTTTTGGTGGATTACAGTTCTAATCCTGGTTTAATCACTCACAGTTTTAAGAAATTAAACTTTTTTTGGCTCCCCTCACTCACACAGTACTGTGTAAGTAAGTCGGCTTTCGGCTTCTCCCTTGTTTGCACTCGGGGTCGCCACAGCAAATCCAAGGTGGATCTGCATGTTGAATTGGCACAAGTTTTACGCCGGATGCCCTTCCTAACGCAACTCCACATTACATGGAGAAATGTGGCAGGGGTGGGATTTGAACCCGGAACCTTCTGAACTGAAACCAAGCGCATTAACCACTTGGCCACCACCCCTGCTCGTAAGCTCCTTTATTTCTTTCATGTGTACCTCTAAATGCTTTGGCCTTTTACAGGAAACTTTATTATTTAATTGCGACTTTTTAGGTGTCCTTAGTTTTAGTGTAGGTTCTCTTCTTTTCCTTTACTTGTTTAGCTAAAGTACTTGAACACTCTATGAAACTAGTTAGCGGGTTATTGAGCAATGCAACAATCATTACTGATGAACAACTAGCAACAAAAATGAGTTAACAGACCAGTTTGTAATAAGAGCAATGGTTTGATGGACATGTGCAACACCAGTGCTCATAACCAGTAACCAGTTCATTTTGATAAAAGTCAGATGATCAGGGGAGTCCCAAGATGGCCACCAGGAGACCCGCTGGACCACCTGAAAGAACGTATCACTGTCCAGGACTGTTTGTCTTTCTGTCCCCTTCATCTCTTCATTGTCTCTAAAGAAGAAACAATGGTGACTGAGTGAATCTGCCCCATCCAAAAAAACCTCACTAACGACACCCCCCACCCCCCAGCTTAATGAATGCTAGGCTTAATTAGAGCACCATGATGTCAGAGGCATTAATTATCAGTTGGCTTGGTTTCAGAAAACCTTGTTTCTTTCTCTCATCTCTTTATTTTTGTAGTGTTTAGTGATTGTGATTTTTTCTCTGTCTTAGCCGAATCCAACAATATTCCGAAGCACTTCTCACACCGGATGGATATAAAAACGTTATCCAGCAGTTTTGACGGAGGTCATCATTAGAAATGTCTGTGATGTTACATAGTTCTTTTTCCATTTGTCGACGCTGCGACAACTCCAAGACTTCATAATCCTGATCAGGTTACCGGGCAAAACAGCTTTAGTCAATACAGGAAGGCAGAACTTTGAACAAAGTGTACTGATGAGAATTCACCATGGATCCATGAATATCCAAGTCCTTGCCAAGACCGGTGTCCTGCCACAATAATAACCTCCTAACCCCAACCCGAAACGAATACCGAGGACCAGTGCAGCATCACCGGTTACTACAACCCCAATTCCAATGAAGTTGGGACATTGTGTAAAATGTAAATAGCTTTTTTGAAACACGTTGCAGGCATCCACTTCAAAATGAGCAAATATTTGCACGAAAAAAAAACTATCAGTTTGAACATTAAATATCTTGTCTTTGTGGTGTATTCAACTGAATATAGGTTGACGAGGATTTGCAAATCATTGTATTCTGTTTTTATTTACATTTCACACAACATCCCAACTTCATTGGAATTGGGGTTGTAAGATTTCAGCCAATCAGCACAACTCTAACAATCATCTGCGGAACATCTTCTAGACGCGCCCCCACTTGAGATGATGTCACAGCAGAGGAGGGTTACAGTTATGCTGATTAGCTGGAATCTTAGTTAATGAAGATGTGCATCTTCACCGATCACCGGCATCAATCGATGTAATTACAGCAGGACGTCAGTTTCAGTATCTTATTCCTGTGAATAAAAAAAAACAAACACAAAAAAACATTCAAACATGAATAACATTTTAAATAATGATAAAAGTTTTATGCTAAATTAAAAAAATATCTTTGTTCCTTGGATTTACAATGTGATGAAAAAGATAATGAAATAAAGTGAGGAAGAAAAAGTCAGCTGATCCACATGGTGGCGCTTCAGGACGTAGCATCCAGTGAGCTGCAAAACCACAATGAATCAGGAACACAGCGTATGAATGTTTTAAGTGAAATAACGTCTTCTGTCAAAATTAGATGGAATTCAGCAGGAAATAGACATCCATGATGACTGTGAAGGAATTACAGGCGTTGAATAAAATGATAAAACAGGGGTGAGGGAAGCCACCAAGATTGTACACCGCTGTACTGTCATACTGCCCACTGCTGTTTGCAATTGCACCTTTAGGAAATTTACATTTTTAATGTAAAAATTTACATTTTTAATGTAAAAATAAAGAAGCAAACAAACAGCACAGTACTTTTATTGACTAAAGTGTGATGTAATTCTGGTTTAAAGTTTCTGAAGTTGTATTGTTAAAATAAAAATTAAAAAAAATTATTTATGGTGCCAAAATGTGCATTAAAATGATTTATCCAAATTATTTGTGTGTCACAAATTGTCACAAATTAACTTAAAAAAAATCCTTTATTAATGCGGTAGATGGACCAGAATAAATGCTTGTGTTTTCTGAGGTGAATATTTTCTAAATGCTCACAATCTGCCTTCAAACAGTCGTCATCTTCTGATTCATCTCTTCATTTCTACGTGGGGTTGAAACACTTTTTACAGCTGGTTGCCATTCCTGTGGCTAACTTGCTAACCCGGGTTATGGACAACCTCCTTCACCAGAAGATAATGTGCCGTGTGTTATAGTGTTTGCACACATAAGTGCAAACCTAGAAACAATGTTGCAATCTCTCCAATCACAATCACTGAAGGATGTCATTCATTCAGACATCGTAGGTCTCATGGTGATTTCCCTCACCCCTACATCATTTTATTTGGAGCCTGTAATTCCTTTACAGTCACTGTGGGCAGATATACTGTTACACCAGATCTGATCCGGAATGTGGATTTTGTGGACATTTGAATTTAATTTTGAAAAGTTAATTTGGTGTACATTTTGCATTATATCTCAAACAAAAGTGCCTCATTCACTCTCATTTGTGAAAATAAGGTGCAAACTGGCACTCTCAATGAATGAACGAAGTTTGAGCCGCATCTGATCCGTATTGCAGATTTATCGGCTATTTGATTTTAACATTGAAAAACCCTTTTTGTATTATATTTTAGCTTATGAAAAGCCACTTCTAACAGGACTTTGACCTTGAAATTTTTTTTCAAGGTAAAAAAATTTATGGAATTGGAAACTAGTGTTGGCGGGGGTTTGCGCTCTATGAGCGCAGTGCTCTAGTTTTTAATTTTGATCGTGCTGTTGACTTTTAGACAACAGAGCAGGGAATTTTTTTTTTTAAATAAACAGTGCTGAATTTTTTAGGTTTGAATTAATGTCCTGCTTTAAAAATAAATAAACACCCAAAGAAGCAGAGTACGATTTTGCGTTTGGTGGCGGTAAAGAAACCAATAAGTAACACAAGTGACAGACTGACTGTCAGAAACATGAAAAGTGGTTCTTAAAAAAATAAATGTAAGGCTTTCAGTGTGAATGTTGTTGACGTCTCTGTCTCTCTCTCTCTCACCCCATGCACAAACAAGCAAACAAGCTCACTCTCTCTCTCTCACACACACACACACACACACACACACACACACACACACACACACCACACACACACACACACCACACACACACACACACACACACACACACACACACACACACATCATAGCATGGCCGTCCAGATGGGACTCTTCCACATGACCAAGCCGATCAATCAACACTGAAGGGCCCAGGTGCTACGATGCACCATTTCACAGTCTGTCACACACACATGTGCACGCGCATGCATGGGCACACACACATGCACGCACATGCACACACCCGCACACATGACCTCAGCTCGCTCTCCAGAGGCCTCATCTGGACGGATGACAGAAGACGGAGACAGACAGACTTCACTCGAAGACAAACAAGGCCCCAAACTAAAACTAGAGCAGCACTCCACACACACGGCTCCAACATGTCACCGCTCTGCTGAGGCTAAAATAGGACCTGCGTCTGAGTGCTTCTATAAACGACTTTAATTACGCTTTACGTGGGTTTTAAAAGCTGCTATGTCACAAGAGCCTCTGCTCACATACCTGATGGGTTTATTCTCTGGGGGGAGTTTACTGACTGATCGCTCATATTTTCTCTCTAACAGCTCATTTTCACCCGAGTTTCTCTGTCTCTGTAGGGTTACTAACAAAACCTTTCAGCCAATCACCATCAAGTACAGAACATTTAACGTCATCAACACATAGAACCTGTTTTATTCTGGCACTGACTGGGGTTCAGGTCTGGATTCTGAATTTGTTTTCTTAAAAAAATTAAAGAAAAAGATAAATCAATGCACTGATCTTGATGAAAATGATCATATGCCAGATAACAGACATCAAAGAAGTAAAACTTAGTAACAGTTCGAGGTTTTCTACAAAGTGTCCGTCATGAACCTGCTGCTTATGACATCATTTTTTGTCAACATTTTCAGTTTTCATTTTATTACAGATCCAGCTGTTTTCCACACACTGCCCCTACCACCCACTGCTGTTACACCTCCCCTAGGTTTACACCACCCCCCATACACTTACACCGCCCCCTGCTGCTACACTGCCCCTACAGTTATACTGATCACACAGTTACACCTCCTGTAGTGTTACACCATCCCCGGTTGTTATACCGCCCTTACTGTTACACCACCTGTATTGTTACACCGTCCCCGGTTGTTATACCGCACTTACAGTTACACTGCCTGTACAGTTACACCACCCGTACAGATACTCTGCCTGTACAAATACGCTGGCCATACAGATACACCGCCTGTACAGATACACCCTACTGTTGCACCACCCCTACTGTTACACCGCCCCTACAGTTACACCATCTATACAGTTATACTGCCCCTACAGTTGTACTGCTCCTGTAGTGTGTACAGTTACTGCATGTGGATTATTTTCAAGCACATTCACAAACAGCTGGTGAAAGAAAACCAGGACCCCTGTGATACCATTCAATCATTCAAGGATCTGCAGCTAACATCAAACACATTTGTAGCCTTGAAATGCACGCAGGTCTACAGCTTCTTAACTAGATCTGTCCATGGTGCTGATCGCACACTTAACCCTGAAGGAGTATTTGAGTCATTTATGTCATAATAGTAGTTTTCTCTGGGCCCCTCCCCAATCGGACCGGGAGTGACATGTTTAGCTGCATGTTCTCCTTGAATTGCTGTCTGTCTGAATGGTGTCCAAAAATGAGGTGGGCTTCATAGATAATTGGCAAAGCTTCTGGGGAAACCCTGGTCTTGTTAGGAGAGACGGCATCCATCCCACTTTGGATGGAGCAGCTCTCAATTCTAGAAATCTGGCCAATTTTCTTAAATCCTCCAAACCGTGACTATCCAGGGTTGGGACCAGAAAGCAGAGTTGTAGTCTTACACACCTCTCTGCAGCTTCTCTCCCCTGCCATCCCCTCATTACCCCACCCCCGTAGAGACTGTGCCTGCTCCCAGACCACCAATAACCAGCAAAAATCTATTTAAGCATAAAAATTCAAAAAGAAAAATAATATAGCACCTTCAACTGCACCACAGACTAAAACAGTTAAATGTGGTCTATTAAACATTAGATCTCTCTCTTCTAAGTCCCTGTTAGTAAATGATATAATAATTGATCAATATATTGATTTATTCTGCCTTAGAGAAACCTGGTTACAGCAGGATTAATATGTTAGTTTAAATTAGTCAACACCCCCGAGT